>NC_091527.1:0-300000 GCF_041682495.2 Bombus fervidus
AATATACAGATACTTCAAACGTACATACTTCCCTGTCAGCATTGTACAATAAATCTTCTTTGCTGTAGGCAGTTGGATCAAACATATGTGACATTTGAGAAAATAACTGATTGGCACCTTTCTTATAATAATATGTCTCAGAATTCATAGATGAATCCCTTGGTATGTATCTACAAATAATACTTTTCTTTAGATATAACATTGTGTATAGTATGTAAAATTTGTATGTCATCAAACAGGACGTACTAGTTCCGTTGGAAACGACATTCTTGGATTTGATAGTGTTGGTACGGAACAAGATTGACATGCCAAATGTTAAACGTTATATCTTTATATTATGTATATTGTAATATATGTATGTATGATAAACACATGTTTTGCATATAGGTAATGTAGTAAATAAACCAGAGCATGGATCCCTGGATTGGGTTAAAATATGTGAGAAGTCTTCTAAAGTTATTACATTCATTGATCTTGCTGGACATGAAAGATATTTAAAAACAACTGTTTTTGGAATGACAGGACACGCCCCTGACTTTGGTAAAACCTTTTGATAATGTTATTTAAAAAATATCTATGTACATCTATCCTTAATGCATAAATATTTAATATTTAGGTATGTTAATGGTTGGAGCAAATGCTGGTATTGTTGGAATGACAAAGGAACATCTAGGTTTAGCTTTAGCTCTATCAGTTCCAGTATTTGTTGTTGTTACGAAAATTGACATGTGTCCACCAAATATATTACAGGAAAATTTAAGGCTGTTAATAAGGATCTTAAAGTCCCCGGGTTGTAGGAAAGTACTACAAAGTTCAAGAACTGTAAAGAGAGTATACCGTTTATATATAAAACATATTATTTTAGTGGTTATTTATATTAAAGCATATATAAAATTATAACGTATCATAATGACAACTTTATCTAGTTTTAGTGTTACTTGTATTCTTAAGGATCGTGATTTTCATCTTGAAGTATAAAAGTATCCCCTGAACTGTTTCATATAACGCACATCGTGCTCTCAACCCTATTAGAGTACAAATTGTCTTTCACATTTTGACTAAATTATTAAAAATATAGAAATGTCGTTTTTAGAACGATAAAATGATGACAAAATATACGTTGTTATTCATAAAGTGTTTTATTTTTATAAACGCAACTGTATCTTAAAATAGTATTAAGTGAATATAATCTATATATAAAAGATGAGTGTGTGTGTGTGTGTATCTGTTTTTTTTTTTTTTGCTACTATCGAGCACCTATATCGTAATTGTTAATGCCTTTCTCAAATTTTATCAAAAGTATATTCAGATGTTCTTTTTTTGCATGATAATATCTGTGCTTATTGAGATAAAATTTCGAAAAAATTATTAATTTTTCGAATATTGCATTGTTGTACTCTTATAAATGATGTACAGGAAATATCTATCTATTGTAATATATTTGCTGTAGTTGTAATATAAAATTCATTTTTATGCATGTGAGAAGAACAAGATTCTTACAGAAAAGATATAAAATAACATTAGATATGCGGCATATGAAATTATATTGTATAAAATTTTTATATTAGATACAGTGTAGCACATCCAAGAAAGATCTTTTTAACAGAAAGAAAATGTAAACTAATGATAATGAACAAGTGTTGGTTAAAAAATAAAAACATTGAATGAGAATATGTAGATACTTATGAATTAGTGATATAAAAGGGAGTTTAAGATGATAGAAGAAATATTAACAATATCACATTTAACAATAACAAAATGGATAGAAAGGGAACACAAGAAAAATATAACATGTATAATTACAAAATTATTAATTAGTTATTATTAACTAATACAAATCATATTGTAGATGTACAAGTAAAAATTCTCGTGGAACATGATATATGTACGTATAATTTCCATTTTCGTTTATTGTACTATAAAAAAAAAAAAAAATAACAGAAACATAGAAGTAAGATTCGAATTTGTTTTTATACTAAATGGAATAATAAATTTAAAAAATTAGATGTTCATATTTTTTATTACCTTTTTATAAGGCAATTGTTACAAATGTAATTTTTTTTAACTGAATCAAGTCTAGAATAATAAACTATAGCTATATATATAATTTTTACAAAATCTAATATATCTTCCTTCATTTCCTAATTTTTGCCACTATAACTTAAATATATATATACGAGGACTACTTTGGTGGATTTTTCTTCATTTCATCTTTAGCTTCTTGCAACTTTTGTCTAAATGTATTTGTAAACAATCTTAATTGCCTAACAAATTTTTCACGATCAAAAGATAAATGAATACCATGTGTTCTACTCTGAAGTAATAAATATGCTACAAATCGTGCAGACTGCCTAATCGGTTTTGTATTTGCCAATTTCTCGATTAATTTTTCATTACGCATCAAATATGTAAATAACATGCGCAAAAACCCATTCTGTTGTAAATAGCTTTTTCTTAAACAAACAAAATTATTTATACTTTTGGGACTTCAAATGTACACATGTTACGATATTTCAGTAACAGCTCCCTTTTAAGCCTAAGTTGTTTACGTAGAGTTTCAAGTTTTTGCAACTGTTCTTCTTTACTGTATTCTATTCCTGGCAATCTTCTAATCTATAAAACATGAAAACTATGTATCGTAAATTCAGCCTATGGTCTAAGTATATATATAAAACAAAAAAATTTATTTATATCCCGAAAGTAAAAAGAATTTTCATGGTACTATACCTGTGCCCTTGCAGAATCTAATTTCTTTTGGAGCTCTAATATTTTATGACTTGTATCTTGCGACTCTTTAGCTTTCTGTGTGGTGTCATGTGGATCTTTCTCAACACTAAAAATAAATTAAGTATACGTGTAACATAAACATTGTGAAATAAAATTTTTATACTCTATATCTATGTTAACAGATTTCATTTGAAATACACTTCTTTCAAAAGGATTTTAATACACATACATATTGTATATAATTTCTACATAACTACAACACATAAACTTAGTAGCACATTGATGTTTTAATATACTGGTGAAATAACTTCTCTAATTTCTTGTTATCAATCACACCATAACAGATTAAAAAATATTTTTCTAAATGTATAATTTCTATATCATTTGTAATTATAAATAAAGTATTGTCTCGAAAGATAATCTCAGAATTAAAAATGTATACAGTGTGTCTAAAAAGAAAAAGGAATAACAACGAGTAACAAAACGTTAAAGGTTAAAACTTTTATTTCCAAGGAAAGTCAATTGATGAGTATCATTATCTTAACTATTAGGTTATCAAGATATACGAATCTCCGAATTATTTCGTATACAAGTGGTAATATTTCAATATCCAAATCATCCACTGTAAATTGTTAGCGTAAGGCACCTTCCTCCGATAATTCCGATTCCATTATAACAATTTGATCAAGTACAAGTAATGCATCGTAATTATAACACTTTGTGTATTTCTATGACAACACAGCCGCGTTCATATGGCTTCGATCACAATCTGTTGCAAAAACTCTATCGTTGAGTAGAAATTTCCCTTAAATAGTAACTTTTAAGTTGTAACCAAATTTCACCAGGTTCACTTGCAACCGAGTTCAGTTTAGTTAACTGTAGCTTCTTTCTCGTTCAACATTTGTAAAGGACGTAAGAGAATACGTGTTTGATACTAATCTGTCTTAATCTTGAAGTATCCAAACATATATCCTTCATTCTCTCGTTTTTTATCGTTTAAAATTATTAAACAAACTTATACAAGTATTATTTTTATATTTGACAAATATTTTTATTAATTATCGATAGCCATTATGGGACGTCGACCAGCCAGATGGTACGTATCATGCGTATTTATTTCCTTTATCAATGTTTAAGTTTAATATACAAATATTATCGCCTCTTGTACTTGTATATATTGTATGAAGTTGTAAGTTATGAAGTTTATAATAATCTCTTGTAATGGTATAGAAGGAGGTTATGCGTGTTCTTCATGCATTTCTATTAGTAAATTCTATGTTATATTTACAACGTTAATGCTTGTAAACACTTCTTATACGAATTATACGTATATTTTTCTCTATAGTTATCGATATTGCAAAAACAAACCATATCCAAAGTCGAGATTCTGTAGAGGTGTGCCTGATCCAAAGATTCGTATCTTCGATCTTGGAAAAAAGAAAGCCTCTGTGGAAGATTTTCCATTATGCGTGCACTTGGTCTCAGATGAATATGAACAGCTTAGTTCCGAGGCCCTTGAAGCTGGACGTATTTGCGCCAATAAATATATGGTTAAAAACGCTGGAAAAGATCAATTTCATATCCGTATGAGACTCCACCCATTCCACGTTATTCGCATCAATAAAATGTTATCATGCGCTGGAGCTGATAGGTATATAACCATTCTGTTGTATTTTATTTGATAACTATTATTATCATTTAAATTAATGCTTAGCTAGTTATAACTTAAATTTTCTATGGATTGTTCATTAGTATATTATATTAGTAATATACTAACGTATGTTTGAATAAATATTTTATATTTTATACTTTTCAAGGCTTCAAACAGGAATGCGAGGTGCTTTTGGTAAGCCGCAAGGTACCGTGGCAAGAGTACACATCGGACAGCCTATTATGAGTGTACGTTCTTCTGATCGTCACAAGGCTGCTGTAGTTGAGGCATTGCGTCGTGCCAAATTCAAATTTCCGGGCCGACAAAAAATTTACGTTTCAAAGAAATGGGGCTTCACCAAGTATGATCGCTCAGAATACGAAGAATTGAAAGAAGCTGGCCGATTAGCTCCAGACGGATGTAACGTAAAATATTTGCCAGAACATGGGCCACTTGAAGAATGGAAGAGATTTAGGAAAGTTCTTGCTGCTGCTTAAGCAAAACAACCAACTTTCGAACCAATGTACCGCTAGACTAAAAGCTGTCATTAGGGGACGTGGCGCTAGGAGGAGTGGTTCCCCCTAGCTTTCCAACTCAAGCCGGGACGCCTCCCTAGACAACTACAACGGCAGGGAGATAGACGACGAGGTTGCACTCGGTAGTGATTCGCAAGAGACCCCGGGTGCACCTCTGAACATCGGGATGACCACCGTGGGGTTTTAGTCGGTAGGAGTCCGACACTACACGGTCGTTGCTACGCAGCGCCGAGTGTCCATGAGGATTTCCCCACGATAAAAAAAGAAAAAAAAAGACTAAAAGCTGTCATATTTCGTCTTTATTTGTGTAATCTTATATTATAAAACTTAATTAAATATACTTCATTTTTTTTTTTGGAAGATATAATTAGATATCATCTGATGATATTTATTTCAATGTGAATGACATGTAATATCCACATCATTTTCATTTTCTGTATTTTGAATCTCATCATCAATATCTATATCACATATTCCGCGACTATGTGTATCAAGTGCCTCTGTACTAGTTGCTGCATCTAATAATGGAGATAATTTCTCTGCCTCACTGTCTTCATCTTGTCCTTGTCCCTGTAAATACTGATTTATTTGGTCAACGTAGTAAAAATCTACATATTTTTAATATTTTGTTAAAAGTGCTATGTAACGAAAAAATATTGAAAATTGGACATCAGGAGATTACCTCGTAAAGAGAAACTGGTTGTTTTTCATTAACAAGTCTAAGGGTATCTCGTGATCGTAATACTGCTTTTTCCCGTAAATGTCCGGAGTTTTTCATTCTCATTGCTGGAGATCGGGTATGTAAATCTTTCTGTGATCCTGAATGTTCATCTCTAGCTAACAAGACAGACATTCGAAATTCTGGGGTAGGGCATGTAGTACCACTTGTTCTTGCAGATACATCTCCATCTTTTGAAGACACATGTTTCGATACAGGTGTACGTTCTATAGACCTTTTAAATAACATGTGAATTACAATTTAAATCGATTATATTAACATAAACTAAACGTAAATTTAAAAATTTAAGTAATATAATATTTTACCTATTTAATGCTTCAGCTGCTTGAATTGCACTGGCTGTATCTGTATCAGGAGTGTCTGGAGATTCTGGCGCAAGAACAGCAGTTCTTGGAATATATGGACCATTCAAAGCCTCTATTAATGATACAGCTTCATATCCAGCTGGTATATTTTCACAACTTCCCTAAAAAAGGATTCAACATTTCTTTTATCAGTTAAAAAGGCAGTCTATTGTTTTCAATTAAATTTTACAACAAACTGTACCAAAATAGAATAAGACATAAAGATGATAAACATATTTGTAAACATATGTGCACATAACACTGACATGCATTTTGATAATTACTTGTATGAATAAATATTGACCTCTGGTAATGGTGGATTTGATATAATAGCTCCAGTTGCTTTCTGTAGAGCTTTAATTTGAAGAAGAGCTCTAAAAGGGGCCCGACATATTGGACAATTGTTCGCTTGATATCGGAGAGAATCCGCACAACTATTACATAGGCATAGATGTCTACACGGTAATATTAAAGTATCTCGCACGTCACACATACAAATAACACATTCTGATCCATTATCATCTGTATCTTCATCACTACCTTGTTGCTGAAAAATAAATTGATGTGAAACGAATATAAAATAAGAAATTTTGGGTATATATTATTATTTTATACCTTTGCATTTTCGGCGTTTTTATTTTCAATTCCATATATTTCTTGAAGCAAGTAACAAAGACCATCAACATAAAGCTTTTGTTTAAGAGCTTTTAATACGTATGTTCCATCCGAATGTTTTTCAACAACTGCAACAGTTGTATGAGATTGTTTCGGTTCGTCTGAGCCTTCTTCTGCTACACAATGGATTGCTATTGGAATTATCTATAAGTAATTATAATGATGAACAAAAGATAACTTCAAAGTTTTATAAATATAATATACAGATACTTCAAACGTACATACTTCCCTGTCAGCATTGTACAATAAATCTTCTTTGCTGTAGGCAGTTGGATCAAACATATGTGACATTTGAGAAAATAACTGATTGGCACCTTTCTTATAATAATATGTCTCAGAATTCATAGATGAATCCCTTGGTATGTATCTACAAATAATACTTTTCTTTAGATATAACATTGTGTATAGTATGTAAAATTTGTATGTCATCAAACAGGACGTACTAGTTCCGTTGGAAACGACATTCTTGGATTTGATAGTGTTGGTACGGAACAAGATTGACATGCCAAATGTTAAACGTTATATCTTTATATTATGTATATTGTAATATATGTATGTATGATAAACACATGTTTTGCATATAGGTAATGTAGTAAATAAACCAGAGCATGGATCCCTGGATTGGGTTAAAATATGTGAGAAGTCTTCTAAAGTTATTACATTCATTGATCTTGCTGGACATGAAAGATATTTAAAAACAACTGTTTTTGGAATGACAGGACACGCCCCTGACTTTGGTAAAACCTTTTGATAATGTTATTTAAAAAATATCTATGTACATCTATCCTTAATGCATAAATATTTAATATTTAGGTATGTTAATGGTTGGAGCAAATGCTGGTATTGTTGGAATGACAAAGGAACATCTAGGTTTAGCTTTAGCTCTATCAGTTCCAGTATTTGTTGTTGTTACGAAAATTGACATGTGTCCACCAAATATATTACAGGAAAATTTAAGGCTGTTAATAAGGATCTTAAAGTCCCCGGGTTGTAGGAAAGTACTACAAAGTTCAAGAACTGTAAAGAGAGTATACCGTTTATATATAAAACATATTATTTTAGTGGTTATTTATATTAAAGCATATATAAAATTATAACGTATCATAATGACAACTTTATCTAGTTTTAGTGTTACTTGTATTCTTAAGGATCGTGATTTTCATCTTGAAGTATAAAAGTATCCCCTGAACTGTTTCATATAACGCACATCGTGCTCTCAACCCTATTAGAGTACAAATTGTCTTTCACATTTTGACTAAATTATTAAAAATATAGAAATGTCGTTTTTAGAACGATAAAATGATGACAAAATATACGTTGTTATTCATAAAGTGTTTTATTTTTATAAACGCAACTGTATCTTAAAATAGTATTAAGTGAATATAATCTATATATAAAAGATGAGTGTGTGTGTGTGTGTATCTGTTTTTTTTTTTTTTGCTACTATCGAGCACCTATATCGTAATTGTTAATGCCTTTCTCAAATTTTATCAAAAGTATATTCAGATGTTCTTTTTTTGCATGATAATATCTGTGCTTATTGAGATAAAATTTCGAAAAAATTATTAATTTTTCGAATATTGCATTGTTGTACTCTTATAAATGATGTACAGGAAATATCTATCTATTGTAATATATTTGCTGTAGTTGTAATATAAAATTCATTTTTATGCATGTGAGAAGAACAAGATTCTTACAGAAAAGATATAAAATAACATTAGATATGCGGCATATGAAATTATATTGTATAAAATTTTTATATTAGATACAGTGTAGCACATCCAAGAAAGATCTTTTTAACAGAAAGAAAATGTAAACTAATGATAATGAACAAGTGTTGGTTAAAAAATAAAAACATTGAATGAGAATATGTAGATACTTATGAATTAGTGATATAAAAGGGAGTTTAAGATGATAGAAGAAATATTAACAATATCACATTTAACAATAACAAAATGGATAGAAAGGGAACACAAGAAAAATATAACATGTATAATTACAAAATTATTAATTAGTTATTATTAACTAATACAAATCATATTGTAGATGTACAAGTAAAAATTCTCGTGGAACATGATATATGTACGTATAATTTCCATTTTCGTTTATTGTACTATAAAAAAAAAAAAAAATAACAGAAACATAGAAGTAAGATTCGAATTTGTTTTTATACTAAATGGAATAATAAATTTAAAAAATTAGATGTTCATATTTTTTATTACCTTTTTATAAGGCAATTGTTACAAATGTAATTTTTTTTAACTGAATCAAGTCTAGAATAATAAACTATAGCTATATATATAATTTTTACAAAATCTAATATATCTTCCTTCATTTCCTAATTTTTGCCACTATAACTTAAATATATATATACGAGGACTACTTTGGTGGATTTTTCTTCATTTCATCTTTAGCTTCTTGCAACTTTTGTCTAAATGTATTTGTAAACAATCTTAATTGCCTAACAAATTTTTCACGATCAAAAGATAAATGAATACCATGTGTTCTACTCTGAAGTAATAAATATGCTACAAATCGTGCAGACTGCCTAATCGGTTTTGTATTTGCCAATTTCTCGATTAATTTTTCATTACGCATCAAATATGTAAATAACATGCGCAAAAACCCATTCTGTTGTAAATAGCTTTTTCTTAAACAAACAAAATTATTTATACTTTTGGGACTTCAAATGTACACATGTTACGATATTTCAGTAACAGCTCCCTTTTAAGCCTAAGTTGTTTACGTAGAGTTTCAAGTTTTTGCAACTGTTCTTCTTTACTGTATTCTATTCCTGGCAATCTTCTAATCTATAAAACATGAAAACTATGTATCGTAAATTCAGCCTATGGTCTAAGTATATATATAAAACAAAAAAATTTATTTATATCCCGAAAGTAAAAAGAATTTTCATGGTACTATACCTGTGCCCTTGCAGAATCTAATTTCTTTTGGAGCTCTAATATTTTATGACTTGTATCTTGCGACTCTTTAGCTTTCTGTGTGGTGTCATGTGGATCTTTCTCAACACTAAAAATAAATTAAGTATACGTGTAACATAAACATTGTGAAATAAAATTTTTATACTCTATATCTATGTTAACAGATTTCATTTGAAATACACTTCTTTCAAAAGGATTTTAATACACATACATATTGTATATAATTTCTACATAACTACAACACATAAACTTAGTAGCACATTGATGTTTTAATATACTGGTGAAATAACTTCTCTAATTTCTTGTTATCAATCACACCATAACAGATTAAAAAATATTTTTCTAAATGTATAATTTCTATATCATTTGTAATTATAAATAAAGTATTGTCTCGAAAGATAATCTCAGAATTAAAAATGTATACAGTGTGTCTAAAAAGAAAAAGGAATAACAACGAGTAACAAAACGTTAAAGGTTAAAACTTTTATTTCCAAGGAAAGTCAATTGATGAGTATCATTATCTTAACTATTAGGTTATCAAGATATACGAATCTCCGAATTATTTCGTATACAAGTGGTAATATTTCAATATCCAAATCATCCACTGTAAATTGTTAGCGTAAGGCACCTTCCTCCGATAATTCCGATTCCATTATAACAATTTGATCAAGTACAAGTAATGCATCGTAATTATAACACTTTGTGTATTTCTATGACAACACAGCCGCGTTCATATGGCTTCGATCACAATCTGTTGCAAAAACTCTATCGTTGAGTAGAAATTTCCCTTAAATAGTAACTTTTAAGTTGTAACCAAATTTCACCAGGTTCACTTGCAACCGAGTTCAGTTTAGTTAACTGTAGCTTCTTTCTCGTTCAACATTTGTAAAGGACGTAAGAGAATACGTGTTTGATACTAATCTGTCTTAATCTTGAAGTATCCAAACATATATCCTTCATTCTCTCGTTTTTTATCGTTTAAAATTATTAAACAAACTTATACAAGTATTATTTTTATATTTGACAAATATTTTTATTAATTATCGATAGCCATTATGGGACGTCGACCAGCCAGATGGTACGTATCATGCGTATTTATTTCCTTTATCAATGTTTAAGTTTAATATACAAATATTATCGCCTCTTGTACTTGTATATATTGTATGAAGTTGTAAGTTATGAAGTTTATAATAATCTCTTGTAATGGTATAGAAGGAGGTTATGCGTGTTCTTCATGCATTTCTATTAGTAAATTCTATGTTATATTTACAACGTTAATGCTTGTAAACACTTCTTATACGAATTATACGTATATTTTTCTCTATAGTTATCGATATTGCAAAAACAAACCATATCCAAAGTCGAGATTCTGTAGAGGTGTGCCTGATCCAAAGATTCGTATCTTCGATCTTGGAAAAAAGAAAGCCTCTGTGGAAGATTTTCCATTATGCGTGCACTTGGTCTCAGATGAATATGAACAGCTTAGTTCCGAGGCCCTTGAAGCTGGACGTATTTGCGCCAATAAATATATGGTTAAAAACGCTGGAAAAGATCAATTTCATATCCGTATGAGACTCCACCCATTCCACGTTATTCGCATCAATAAAATGTTATCATGCGCTGGAGCTGATAGGTATATAACCATTCTGTTGTATTTTATTTGATAACTATTATTATCATTTAAATTAATGCTTAGCTAGTTATAACTTAAATTTTCTATGGATTGTTCATTAGTATATTATATTAGTAATATACTAACGTATGTTTGAATAAATATTTTATATTTTATACTTTTCAAGGCTTCAAACAGGAATGCGAGGTGCTTTTGGTAAGCCGCAAGGTACCGTGGCAAGAGTACACATCGGACAGCCTATTATGAGTGTACGTTCTTCTGATCGTCACAAGGCTGCTGTAGTTGAGGCATTGCGTCGTGCCAAATTCAAATTTCCGGGCCGACAAAAAATTTACGTTTCAAAGAAATGGGGCTTCACCAAGTATGATCGCTCAGAATACGAAGAATTGAAAGAAGCTGGCCGATTAGCTCCAGACGGATGTAACGTAAAATATTTGCCAGAACATGGGCCACTTGAAGAATGGAAGAGATTTAGGAAAGTTCTTGCTGCTGCTTAAGCAAAACAACCAACTTTCGAACCAATGTACCGCTAGACTAAAAGCTGTCATTAGGGGACGTGGCGCTAGGAGGAGTGGTTCCCCCTAGCTTTCCAACTCAAGCCGGGACGCCTCCCTAGACAACTACAACGGCAGGGAGATAGACGACGAGGTTGCACTCGGTAGTGATTCGCAAGAGACCCCGGGTGCACCTCTGAACATCGGGATGACCACCGTGCGGTTTTAGTCGGTAGGAGTCCGACACTACACGGTCGTTGCTACGCAGCGCCGAGTGTCCATGAGGATTTCCCCACGATAAAAAAAAAAAAAAAAAGACTAAAAGCTGTCATATTTCGTCTTTATTTGTGTAATCTTATATTATAAAACTTAATTAAATATACTTCATTTTTTTTTTTGGAAGATATAATTAGATATCATCTGATGATATTTATTTCAATGTGAATGACATGTAATATCCACATCATTTTCATTTTCTGTATTTTGAATCTCATCATCAATATCTATATCACATATTCCGCGACTATGTGTATCAAGTGCCTCTGTACTAGTTGCTGCATCTAATAATGGAGATAATTTCTCTGCCTCACTGTCTTCATCTTGTCCTTGTCCCTGTAAATACTGATTTATTTGGTCAACGTAGTAAAAATCTACATATTTTTAATATTTTGTTAAAAGTGCTATGTAACGAAAAAATATTGAAAATTGGACATCAGGAGATTACCTCGTAAAGAGAAACTGGTTGTTTTTCATTAACAAGTCTAAGGGTATCTCGTGATCGTAATACTGCTTTTTCCCGTAAATGTCCGGAGTTTTTCATTCTCATTGCTGGAGATCGGGTATGTAAATCTTTCTGTGATCCTGAATGTTCATCTCTAGCTAACAAGACAGACATTCGAAATTCTGGGGTAGGGCATGTAGTACCACTTGTTCTTGCAGATACATCTCCATCTTTTGAAGACACATGTTTCGATACAGGTGTACGTTCTATAGACCTTTTAAATAACATGTGAATTACAATTTAAATCGATTATATTAACATAAACTAAACGTAAATTTAAAAATTTAAGTAATATAATATTTTACCTATTTAATGCTTCAGCTGCTTGAATTGCACTGGCTGTATCTGTATCAGGAGTGTCTGGAGATTCTGGCGCAAGAACAGCAGTTCTTGGAATATATGGACCATTCAAAGCCTCTATTAATGATACAGCTTCATATCCAGCTGGTATATTTTCACAACTTCCCTAAAAAAGGATTCAACATTTCTTTTATCAGTTAAAAAGGCAGTCTATTGTTTTCAATTAAATTTTACAACAAACTGTACCAAAATAGAATAAGACATAAAGATGATAAACATATTTGTAAACATATGTGCACATAACACTGACATGCATTTTGATAATTACTTGTATGAATAAATATTGACCTCTGGTAATGGTGGATTTGATATAATAGCTCCAGTTGCTTTCTGTAGAGCTTTAATTTGAAGAAGAGCTCTAAAAGGGGCCCGACATATTGGACAATTGTTCGCTTGATATCGAAGAGAATCCGCACAACTATTACATAGGCATAGATGTCTACACGGTAATATTAAAGTATCTCGCACGTCACACATACAAATAACACATTCTGATCCATTATCATCTGTATCTTCATCACTACCTTGTTGCTGAAAAATAAATTGATGTGAAACGAATATAAAATAAGAAATTTTGGGTATATATTATTATTTTATACCTTTGCATTTTCGGCGTTTTTATTTTCAATTCCATATATTTCTTGAAGCAAGTAACAAAGACCATCAACATAAAGCTTTTGTTTAAGAGCTTTTAATACGTATGTTCCATCCGAATGTTTTTCAACAACTGCAACAGTTGTATGAGATTGTTTCGGTTCGTCTGAGCCTTCTTCTGCTACACAATGGATTGCTATTGGAATTATCTATAAGTAATTATAATGATGAACAAAAGATAACTTCAAAGTTTTATAAATATAATATACAGATACTTCAAACGTACATACTTCCCTGTCAGCATTGTACAATAAATCTTCTTTGCTGTAGGCAGTTGGATCAAACATATGTGACATTTGAGAAAATAACTGATTGGCACCTTTCTTATAATAATATGTCTCAGAATTCATAGATGAATCCCTTGGTATGTATCTACAAATAATACTTTTCTTTAGATATAACATTGTGTATAGTATGTAAAATTTGTATGTCATCAAACAGGACGTACTAGTTCCGTTGGAAACGACATTCTTGGATTTGATAGTGTTGGTACGGAACAAGATTGACATGCCAAATGTTAAACGTTATATCTTTATATTATGTATATTGTAATATATGTATGTATGATAAACACATGTTTTGCATATAGGTAATGTAGTAAATAAACCAGAGCATGGATCCCTGGATTGGGTTAAAATATGTGAGAAGTCTTCTAAAGTTATTACATTCATTGATCTTGCTGGACATGAAAGATATTTAAAAACAACTGTTTTTGGAATGACAGGACACGCCCCTGACTTTGGTAAAACCTTTTGATAATGTTATTTAAAAAATATCTATGTACATCTATCCTTAATGCATAAATATTTAATATTTAGGTATGTTAATGGTTGGAGCAAATGCTGGTATTGTTGGAATGACAAAGGAACATCTAGGTTTAGCTTTAGCTCTATCAGTTCCAGTATTTGTTGTTGTTACGAAAATTGACATGTGTCCACCAAATATATTACAGGAAAATTTAAGGCTGTTAATAAGGATCTTAAAGTCCCCGGGTTGTAGGAAAGTACTACAAAGTTCAAGAACTGTAAAGAGAGTATACCGTTTATATATAAAACATATTATTTTAGTGGTTATTTATATTAAAGCATATATAAAATTATAACGTATCATAATGACAACTTTATCTAGTTTTAGTGTTACTTGTATTCTTAAGGATCGTGATTTTCATCTTGAAGTATAAAAGTATCCCCTGAACTGTTTCATATAACGCACATCGTGCTCTCAACCCTATTAGAGTACAAATTGTCTTTCACATTTTGACTAAATTATTAAAAATATAGAAATGTCGTTTTTAGAACGATAAAATGATGACAAAATATACGTTGTTATTCATAAAGTGTTTTATTTTTATAAACGCAACTGTATCTTAAAATAGTATTAAGTGAATATAATCTATATATAAAAGATGAGTGTGTGTGTGTGTGTATCTGTTTTTTTTTTTTTTGCTACTATCGAGCACCTATATCGTAATTGTTAATGCCTTTCTCAAATTTTATCAAAAGTATATTCAGATGTTCTTTTTTTGCATGATAATATCTGTGCTTATTGAGATAAAATTTCGAAAAAATTATTAATTTTTCGAATATTGCATTGTTGTACTCTTATAAATGATGTACAGGAAATATCTATCTATTGTAATATATTTGCTGTAGTTGTAATATAAAATTCATTTTTATGCATGTGAGAAGAACAAGATTCTTACAGAAAAGATATAAAATAACATTAGATATGCGGCATATGAAATTATATTGTATAAAATTTTTATATTAGATACAGTGTAGCACATCCAAGAAAGATCTTTTTAACAGAAAGAAAATGTAAACTAATGATAATGAACAAGTGTTGGTTAAAAAATAAAAACATTGAATGAGAATATGTAGATACTTATGAATTAGTGATATAAAAGGGAGTTTAAGATGATAGAAGAAATATTAACAATATCACATTTAACAATAACAAAATGGATAGAAAGGGAACACAAGAAAAATATAACATGTATAATTACAAAATTATTAATTAGTTATTATTAACTAATACAAATCATATTGTAGATGTACAAGTAAAAATTCTCGTGGAACATGATATATGTACGTATAATTTCCATTTTCGTTTATTGTACTATAAAAAAAAAAAAAAATAACAGAAACATAGAAGTAAGATTCGAATTTGTTTTTATACTAAATGGAATAATAAATTTAAAAAATTAGATGTTCATATTTTTTATTACCTTTTTATAAGGCAATTGTTACAAATGTAATTTTTTTTAACTGAATCAAGTCTAGAATAATAAACTATAGCTATATATATAATTTTTACAAAATCTAATATATCTTCCTTCATTTCCTAATTTTTGCCACTATAACTTAAATATATATATACGAGGACTACTTTGGTGGATTTTTCTTCATTTCATCTTTAGCTTCTTGCAACTTTTGTCTAAATGTATTTGTAAACAATCTTAATTGCCTAACAAATTTTTCACGATCAAAAGATAAATGAATACCATGTGTTCTACTCTGAAGTAATAAATATGCTACAAATCGTGCAGACTGCCTAATCGGTTTTGTATTTGCCAATTTCTCGATTAATTTTTCATTACGCATCAAATATGTAAATAACATGCGCAAAAACCCATTCTGTTGTAAATAGCTTTTTCTTAAACAAACAAAATTATTTATACTTTTGGGACTTCAAATGTACACATGTTACGATATTTCAGTAACAGCTCCCTTTTAAGCCTAAGTTGTTTACGTAGAGTTTCAAGTTTTTGCAACTGTTCTTCTTTACTGTATTCTATTCCTGGCAATCTTCTAATCTATAAAACATGAAAACTATGTATCGTAAATTCAGCCTATGGTCTAAGTATATATATAAAACAAAAAAATTTATTTATATCCCGAAAGTAAAAAGAATTTTCATGGTACTATACCTGTGCCCTTGCAGAATCTAATTTCTTTTGGAGCTCTAATATTTTATGACTTGTATCTTGCGACTCTTTAGCTTTCTGTGTGGTGTCATGTGGATCTTTCTCAACACTAAAAATAAATTAAGTATACGTGTAACATAAACATTGTGAAATAAAATTTTTATACTCTATATCTATGTTAACAGATTTCATTTGAAATACACTTCTTTCAAAAGGATTTTAATACACATACATATTGTATATAATTTCTACATAACTACAACACATAAACTTAGTAGCACATTGATGTTTTAATATACTGGTGAAATAACTTCTCTAATTTCTTGTTATCAATCACACCATAACAGATTAAAAAATATTTTTCTAAATGTATAATTTCTATATCATTTGTAATTATAAATAAAGTATTGTCTCGAAAGATAATCTCAGAATTAAAAATGTATACAGTGTGTCTAAAAAGAAAAAGGAATAACAACGAGTAACAAAACGTTAAAGGTTAAAACTTTTATTTCCAAGGAAAGTCAATTGATGAGTATCATTATCTTAACTATTAGGTTATCAAGATATACGAATCTCCGAATTATTTCGTATACAAGTGGTAATATTTCAATATCCAAATCATCCACTGTAAATTGTTAGCGTAAGGCACCTTCCTCCGATAATTCCGATTCCATTATAACAATTTGATCAAGTACAAGTAATGCATCGTAATTATAACACTTTGTGTATTTCTATGACAACACAGCCGCGTTCATATGGCTTCGATCACAATCTGTTGCAAAAACTCTATCGTTGAGTAGAAATTTCCCTTAAATAGTAACTTTTAAGTTGTAACCAAATTTCACCAGGTTCACTTGCAACCGAGTTCAGTTTAGTTAACTGTAGCTTCTTTCTCGTTCAACATTTGTAAAGGACGTAAGAGAATACGTGTTTGATACTAATCTGTCTTAATCTTGAAGTATCCAAACATATATCCTTCATTCTCTCGTTTTTTATCGTTTAAAATTATTAAACAAACTTATACAAGTATTATTTTTATATTTGACAAATATTTTTATTAATTATCGATAGCCATTATGGGACGTCGACCAGCCAGATGGTACGTATCATGCGTATTTATTTCCTTTATCAATGTTTAAGTTTAATATACAAATATTATCGCCTCTTGTACTTGTATATATTGTATGAAGTTGTAAGTTATGAAGTTTATAATAATCTCTTGTAATGGTATAGAAGGAGGTTATGCGTGTTCTTCATGCATTTCTATTAGTAAATTCTATGTTATATTTACAACGTTAATGCTTGTAAACACTTCTTATACGAATTATACGTATATTTTTCTCTATAGTTATCGATATTGCAAAAACAAACCATATCCAAAGTCGAGATTCTGTAGAGGTGTGCCTGATCCAAAGATTCGTATCTTCGATCTTGGAAAAAAGAAAGCCTCTGTGGAAGATTTTCCATTATGCGTGCACTTGGTCTCAGATGAATATGAACAGCTTAGTTCCGAGGCCCTTGAAGCTGGACGTATTTGCGCCAATAAATATATGGTTAAAAACGCTGGAAAAGATCAATTTCATATCCGTATGAGACTCCACCCATTCCACGTTATTCGCATCAATAAAATGTTATCATGCGCTGGAGCTGATAGGTATATAACCATTCTGTTGTATTTTATTTGATAACTATTATTATCATTTAAATTAATGCTTAGCTAGTTATAACTTAAATTTTCTATGGATTGTTCATTAGTATATTATATTAGTAATATACTAACGTATGTTTGAATAAATATTTTATATTTTATACTTTTCAAGGCTTCAAACAGGAATGCGAGGTGCTTTTGGTAAGCCGCAAGGTACCGTGGCAAGAGTACACATCGGACAGCCTATTATGAGTGTACGTTCTTCTGATCGTCACAAGGCTGCTGTAGTTGAGGCATTGCGTCGTGCCAAATTCAAATTTCCGGGCCGACAAAAAATTTACGTTTCAAAGAAATGGGGCTTCACCAAGTATGATCGCTCAGAATACGAAGAATTGAAAGAAGCTGGCCGATTAGCTCCAGACGGATGTAACGTAAAATATTTGCCAGAACATGGGCCACTTGAAGAATGGAAGAGATTTAGGAAAGTTCTTGCTGCTGCTTAAGCAAAACAACCAACTTTCGAACCAATGTACCGCTAGACTAAAAGCTGTCATTAGGGGACGTGGCGCTAGGAGGAGTGGTTCCCCCTAGCTTTCCAACTCAAGCCGGGACGCCTCCCTAGACAACTACAACGGCAGGGAGATAGACGACGAGGTTGCACTCGGTAGTGATTCGCAAGAGACCCCGGGTGCACCTCTGAACATCGGGATGACCACCGTGCGGTTTTAGTCGGTAGGAGTCCGACACTACACGGTCGTTGCTACGCAGCGCCGAGTGTCCATGAGGATTTCCCCACGATAAAAAAAAAAAAAAAAAGACTAAAAGCTGTCATATTTCGTCTTTATTTGTGTAATCTTATATTATAAAACTTAATTAAATATACTTCATTTTTTTTTTTGGAAGATATAATTAGATATCATCTGATGATATTTATTTCAATGTGAATGACATGTAATATCCACATCATTTTCATTTTCTGTATTTTGAATCTCATCATCAATATCTATATCACATATTCCGCGACTATGTGTATCAAGTGCCTCTGTACTAGTTGCTGCATCTAATAATGGAGATAATTTCTCTGCCTCACTGTCTTCATCTTGTCCTTGTCCCTGTAAATACTGATTTATTTGGTCAACGTAGTAAAAATCTACATATTTTTAATATTTTGTTAAAAGTGCTATGTAACGAAAAAATATTGAAAATTGGACATCAGGAGATTACCTCGTAAAGAGAAACTGGTTGTTTTTCATTAACAAGTCTAAGGGTATCTCGTGATCGTAATACTGCTTTTTCCCGTAAATGTCCGGAGTTTTTCATTCTCATTGCTGGAGATCGGGTATGTAAATCTTTCTGTGATCCTGAATGTTCATCTCTAGCTAACAAGACAGACATTCGAAATTCTGGGGTAGGGCATGTAGTACCACTTGTTCTTGCAGATACATCTCCATCTTTTGAAGACACATGTTTCGATACAGGTGTACGTTCTATAGACCTTTTAAATAACATGTGAATTACAATTTAAATCGATTATATTAACATAAACTAAACGTAAATTTAAAAATTTAAGTAATATAATATTTTACCTATTTAATGCTTCAGCTGCTTGAATTGCACTGGCTGTATCTGTATCAGGAGTGTCTGGAGATTCTGGCGCAAGAACAGCAGTTCTTGGAATATATGGACCATTCAAAGCCTCTATTAATGATACAGCTTCATATCCAGCTGGTATATTTTCACAACTTCCCTAAAAAAGGATTCAACATTTCTTTTATCAGTTAAAAAGGCAGTCTATTGTTTTCAATTAAATTTTACAACAAACTGTACCAAAATAGAATAAGACATAAAGATGATAAACATATTTGTAAACATATGTGCACATAACACTGACATGCATTTTGATAATTACTTGTATGAATAAATATTGACCTCTGGTAATGGTGGATTTGATATAATAGCTCCAGTTGCTTTCTGTAGAGCTTTAATTTGAAGAAGAGCTCTAAAAGGGGCCCGACATATTGGACAATTGTTCGCTTGATATCGAAGAGAATCCGCACAACTATTACATAGGCATAGATGTCTACACGGTAATATTAAAGTATCTCGCACGTCACACATACAAATAACACATTCTGATCCATTATCATCTGTATCTTCATCACTACCTTGTTGCTGAAAAATAAATTGATGTGAAACGAATATAAAATAAGAAATTTTGGGTATATATTATTATTTTATACCTTTGCATTTTCGGCGTTTTTATTTTCAATTCCATATATTTCTTGAAGCAAGTAACAAAGACCATCAACATAAAGCTTTTGTTTAAGAGCTTTTAATACGTATGTTCCATCCGAATGTTTTTCAACAACTGCAACAGTTGTATGAGATTGTTTCGGTTCGTCTGAGCCTTCTTCTGCTACACAATGGATTGCTATTGGAATTATCTATAAGTAATTATAATGATGAACAAAAGATAACTTCAAAGTTTTATAAATATAATATACAGATACTTCAAACGTACATACTTCCCTGTCAGCATTGTACAATAAATCTTCTTTGCTGTAGGCAGTTGGATCAAACATATGTGACATTTGAGAAAATAACTGATTGGCACCTTTCTTATAATAATATGTCTCAGAATTCATAGATGAATCCCTTGGTATGTATCTACAAATAATACTTTTCTTTAGATATAACATTGTGTATAGTATGTAAAATTTGTATGTCATCAAACAGGACGTACTAGTTCCGTTGGAAACGACATTCTTGGATTTGATAGTGTTGGTACGGAACAAGATTGACATGCCAAATGTTAAACGTTATATCTTTATATTATGTATATTGTAATATATGTATGTATGATAAACACATGTTTTGCATATAGGTAATGTAGTAAATAAACCAGAGCATGGATCCCTGGATTGGGTTAAAATATGTGAGAAGTCTTCTAAAGTTATTACATTCATTGATCTTGCTGGACATGAAAGATATTTAAAAACAACTGTTTTTGGAATGACAGGACACGCCCCTGACTTTGGTAAAACCTTTTGATAATGTTATTTAAAAAATATCTATGTACATCTATCCTTAATGCATAAATATTTAATATTTAGGTATGTTAATGGTTGGAGCAAATGCTGGTATTGTTGGAATGACAAAGGAACATCTAGGTTTAGCTTTAGCTCTATCAGTTCCAGTATTTGTTGTTGTTACGAAAATTGACATGTGTCCACCAAATATATTACAGGAAAATTTAAGGCTGTTAATAAGGATCTTAAAGTCCCCGGGTTGTAGGAAAGTACTACAAAGTTCAAGAACTGTAAAGAGAGTATACCGTTTATATATAAAACATATTATTTTAGTGGTTATTTATATTAAAGCATATATAAAATTATAACGTATCATAATGACAACTTTATCTAGTTTTAGTGTTACTTGTATTCTTAAGGATCGTGATTTTCATCTTGAAGTATAAAAGTATCCCCTGAACTGTTTCATATAACGCACATCGTGCTCTCAACCCTATTAGAGTACAAATTGTCTTTCACATTTTGACTAAATTATTAAAAATATAGAAATGTCGTTTTTAGAACGATAAAATGATGACAAAATATACGTTGTTATTCATAAAGTGTTTTATTTTTATAAACGCAACTGTATCTTAAAATAGTATTAAGTGAATATAATCTATATATAAAAGATGAGTGTGTGTGTGTGTGTATCTGTTTTTTTTTTTTTTGCTACTATCGAGCACCTATATCGTAATTGTTAATGCCTTTCTCAAATTTTATCAAAAGTATATTCAGATGTTCTTTTTTTGCATGATAATATCTGTGCTTATTGAGATAAAATTTCGAAAAAATTATTAATTTTTCGAATATTGCATTGTTGTACTCTTATAAATGATGTACAGGAAATATCTATCTATTGTAATATATTTGCTGTAGTTGTAATATAAAATTCATTTTTATGCATGTGAGAAGAACAAGATTCTTACAGAAAAGATATAAAATAACATTAGATATGCGGCATATGAAATTATATTGTATAAAATTTTTATATTAGATACAGTGTAGCACATCCAAGAAAGATCTTTTTAACAGAAAGAAAATGTAAACTAATGATAATGAACAAGTGTTGGTTAAAAAATAAAAACATTGAATGAGAATATGTAGATACTTATGAATTAGTGATATAAAAGGGAGTTTAAGATGATAGAAGAAATATTAACAATATCACATTTAACAATAACAAAATGGATAGAAAGGGAACACAAGAAAAATATAACATGTATAATTACAAAATTATTAATTAGTTATTATTAACTAATACAAATCATATTGTAGATGTACAAGTAAAAATTCTCGTGGAACATGATATATGTACGTATAATTTCCATTTTCGTTTATTGTACTATAAAAAAAAAAAAAAATAACAGAAACATAGAAGTAAGATTCGAATTTGTTTTTATACTAAATGGAATAATAAATTTAAAAAATTAGATGTTCATATTTTTTATTACCTTTTTATAAGGCAATTGTTACAAATGTAATTTTTTTTAACTGAATCAAGTCTAGAATAATAAACTATAGCTATATATATAATTTTTACAAAATCTAATATATCTTCCTTCATTTCCTAATTTTTGCCACTATAACTTAAATATATATATACGAGGACTACTTTGGTGGATTTTTCTTCATTTCATCTTTAGCTTCTTGCAACTTTTGTCTAAATGTATTTGTAAACAATCTTAATTGCCTAACAAATTTTTCACGATCAAAAGATAAATGAATACCATGTGTTCTACTCTGAAGTAATAAATATGCTACAAATCGTGCAGACTGCCTAATCGGTTTTGTATTTGCCAATTTCTCGATTAATTTTTCATTACGCATCAAATATGTAAATAACATGCGCAAAAACCCATTCTGTTGTAAATAGCTTTTTCTTAAACAAACAAAATTATTTATACTTTTGGGACTTCAAATGTACACATGTTACGATATTTCAGTAACAGCTCCCTTTTAAGCCTAAGTTGTTTACGTAGAGTTTCAAGTTTTTGCAACTGTTCTTCTTTACTGTATTCTATTCCTGGCAATCTTCTAATCTATAAAACATGAAAACTATGTATCGTAAATTCAGCCTATGGTCTAAGTATATATATAAAACAAAAAAATTTATTTATATCCCGAAAGTAAAAAGAATTTTCATGGTACTATACCTGTGCCCTTGCAGAATCTAATTTCTTTTGGAGCTCTAATATTTTATGACTTGTATCTTGCGACTCTTTAGCTTTCTGTGTGGTGTCATGTGGATCTTTCTCAACACTAAAAATAAATTAAGTATACGTGTAACATAAACATTGTGAAATAAAATTTTTATACTCTATATCTATGTTAACAGATTTCATTTGAAATACACTTCTTTCAAAAGGATTTTAATACACATACATATTGTATATAATTTCTACATAACTACAACACATAAACTTAGTAGCACATTGATGTTTTAATATACTGGTGAAATAACTTCTCTAATTTCTTGTTATCAATCACACCATAACAGATTAAAAAATATTTTTCTAAATGTATAATTTCTATATCATTTGTAATTATAAATAAAGTATTGTCTCGAAAGATAATCTCAGAATTAAAAATGTATACAGTGTGTCTAAAAAGAAAAAGGAATAACAACGAGTAACAAAACGTTAAAGGTTAAAACTTTTATTTCCAAGGAAAGTCAATTGATGAGTATCATTATCTTAACTATTAGGTTATCAAGATATACGAATCTCCGAATTATTTCGTATACAAGTGGTAATATTTCAATATCCAAATCATCCACTGTAAATTGTTAGCGTAAGGCACCTTCCTCCGATAATTCCGATTCCATTATAACAATTTGATCAAGTACAAGTAATGCATCGTAATTATAACACTTTGTGTATTTCTATGACAACACAGCCGCGTTCATATGGCTTCGATCACAATCTGTTGCAAAAACTCTATCGTTGAGTAGAAATTTCCCTTAAATAGTAACTTTTAAGTTGTAACCAAATTTCACCAGGTTCACTTGCAACCGAGTTCAGTTTAGTTAACTGTAGCTTCTTTCTCGTTCAACATTTGTAAAGGACGTAAGAGAATACGTGTTTGATACTAATCTGTCTTAATCTTGAAGTATCCAAACATATATCCTTCATTCTCTCGTTTTTTATCGTTTAAAATTATTAAACAAACTTATACAAGTATTATTTTTATATTTGACAAATATTTTTATTAATTATCGATAGCCATTATGGGACGTCGACCAGCCAGATGGTACGTATCATGCGTATTTATTTCCTTTATCAATGTTTAAGTTTAATATACAAATATTATCGCCTCTTGTACTTGTATATATTGTATGAAGTTGTAAGTTATGAAGTTTATAATAATCTCTTGTAATGGTATAGAAGGAGGTTATGCGTGTTCTTCATGCATTTCTATTAGTAAATTCTATGTTATATTTACAACGTTAATGCTTGTAAACACTTCTTATACGAATTATACGTATATTTTTCTCTATAGTTATCGATATTGCAAAAACAAACCATATCCAAAGTCGAGATTCTGTAGAGGTGTGCCTGATCCAAAGATTCGTATCTTCGATCTTGGAAAAAAGAAAGCCTCTGTGGAAGATTTTCCATTATGCGTGCACTTGGTCTCAGATGAATATGAACAGCTTAGTTCCGAGGCCCTTGAAGCTGGACGTATTTGCGCCAATAAATATATGGTTAAAAACGCTGGAAAAGATCAATTTCATATCCGTATGAGACTCCACCCATTCCACGTTATTCGCATCAATAAAATGTTATCATGCGCTGGAGCTGATAGGTATATAACCATTCTGTTGTATTTTATTTGATAACTATTATTATCATTTAAATTAATGCTTAGCTAGTTATAACTTAAATTTTCTATGGATTGTTCATTAGTATATTATATTAGTAATATACTAACGTATGTTTGAATAAATATTTTATATTTTATACTTTTCAAGGCTTCAAACAGGAATGCGAGGTGCTTTTGGTAAGCCGCAAGGTACCGTGGCAAGAGTACACATCGGACAGCCTATTATGAGTGTACGTTCTTCTGATCGTCACAAGGCTGCTGTAGTTGAGGCATTGCGTCGTGCCAAATTCAAATTTCCGGGCCGACAAAAAATTTACGTTTCAAAGAAATGGGGCTTCACCAAGTATGATCGCTCAGAATACGAAGAATTGAAAGAAGCTGGCCGATTAGCTCCAGACGGATGTAACGTAAAATATTTGCCAGAACATGGGCCACTTGAAGAATGGAAGAGATTTAGGAAAGTTCTTGCTGCTGCTTAAGCAAAACAACCAACTTTCGAACCAATGTACCGCTAGACTAAAAGCTGTCATTAGGGGACGTGGCGCTAGGAGGAGTGGTTCCCCCTAGCTTTCCAACTCAAGCCGGGACGCCTCCCTAGACAACTACAACGGCAGGGAGATAGACGACGAGGTTGCACTCGGTAGTGATTCGCAAGAGACCCCGGGTGCACCTCTGAACATCGGGATGACCACCGTGGGGTTTTAGTCGGTAGGAGTCCGACACTACACGGTCGTTGCTACGCAGCGCCGAGTGTCCATGAGGATTTCCCCACGATAAAAAAAAAAAAAAAAAGACTAAAAGCTGTCATATTTCGTCTTTATTTGTGTAATCTTATATTATAAAACTTAATTAAATATACTTCATTTTTTTTTTTGGAAGATATAATTAGATATCATCTGATGATATTTATTTCAATGTGAATGACATGTAATATCCACATCATTTTCATTTTCTGTATTTTGAATCTCATCATCAATATCTATATCACATATTCCGCGACTATGTGTATCAAGTGCCTCTGTACTAGTTGCTGCATCTAATAATGGAGATAATTTCTCTGCCTCACTGTCTTCATCTTGTCCTTGTCCCTGTAAATACTGATTTATTTGGTCAACGTAGTAAAAATCTACATATTTTTAATATTTTGTTAAAAGTGCTATGTAACGAAAAAATATTGAAAATTGGACATCAGGAGATTACCTCGTAAAGAGAAACTGGTTGTTTTTCATTAACAAGTCTAAGGGTATCTCGTGATCGTAATACTGCTTTTTCCCGTAAATGTCCGGAGTTTTTCATTCTCATTGCTGGAGATCGGGTATGTAAATCTTTCTGTGATCCTGAATGTTCATCTCTAGCTAACAAGACAGACATTCGAAATTCTGGGGTAGGGCATGTAGTACCACTTGTTCTTGCAGATACATCTCCATCTTTTGAAGACACATGTTTCGATACAGGTGTACGTTCTATAGACCTTTTAAATAACATGTGAATTACAATTTAAATCGATTATATTAACATAAACTAAACGTAAATTTAAAAATTTAAGTAATATAATATTTTACCTATTTAATGCTTCAGCTGCTTGAATTGCACTGGCTGTATCTGTATCAGAAGTGTCTGGAGATTCTGGCGCAAGAACAGCAGTTCTTGGAATATATGGACCATTCAAAGCCTCTATTAATGATACAGCTTCATATCCAGCTGGTATATTTTCACAACTTCCCTAAAAAAGGATTCAACATTTCTTTTATCAGTTAAAAAGGCAGTCTATTGTTTTCAATTAAATTTTACAACAAACTGTACCAAAATAGAATAAGACATAAAGATGATAAACATATTTGTAAACATATGTGCACATAACACTGACATGCATTTTGATAATTACTTGTATGAATAAATATTGACCTCTGGTAATGGTGGATTTGATATAATAGCTCCAGTTGCTTTCTGTAGAGCTTTAATTTGAAGAAGAGCTCTAAAAGGGGCCCGACATATTGGACAATTGTTCGCTTGATATCGGAGAGAATCCGCACAACTATTACATAGGCATAGATGTCTACACGGTAATATTAAAGTATCTCGCACGTCACACATACAAATAACACATTCTGATCCATTATCATCTGTATCTTCATCACTACCTTGTTGCTGAAAAATAAATTGATGTGAAACGAATATAAAATAAGAAATTTTGGGTATATATTATTATTTTATACCTTTGCATTTTCGGCGTTTTTATTTTCAATTCCATATATTTCTTGAAGCAAGTAACAAAGACCATCAACATAAAGCTTTTGTTTAAGAGCTTTTAATACGTATGTTCCATCCGAATGTTTTTCAACAACTGCAACAGTTGTATGAGATTGTTTCGGTTCGTCTGAGCCTTCTTCTGCTACACAATGGATTGCTATTGGAATTATCTATAAGTAATTATAATGATGAACAAAAGATAACTTCAAAGTTTTATAAATATAATATACAGATACTTCAAACGTACATACTTCCCTGTCAGCATTGTACAATAAATCTTCTTTGCTGTAGGCAGTTGGATCAAACATATGTGACATTTGAGAAAATAACTGATTGGCACCTTTCTTATAATAATATGTCTCAGAATTCATAGATGAATCCCTTGGTATGTATCTACAAATAATACTTTTCTTTAGATATAACATTGTGTATAGTATGTAAAATTTGTATGTCATCAAACAGGACGTACTAGTTCCGTTGGAAACGACATTCTTGGATTTGATAGTGTTGGTACGGAACAAGATTGACATGCCAAATGTTAAACGTTATATCTTTATATTATGTATATTGTAATATATGTATGTATGATAAACACATGTTTTGCATATAGGTAATGTAGTAAATAAACCAGAGCATGGATCCCTGGATTGGGTTAAAATATGTGAGAAGTCTTCTAAAGTTATTACATTCATTGATCTTGCTGGACATGAAAGATATTTAAAAACAACTGTTTTTGGAATGACAGGACACGCCCCTGACTTTGGTAAAACCTTTTGATAATGTTATTTAAAAAATATCTATGTACATCTATCCTTAATGCATAAATATTTAATATTTAGGTATGTTAATGGTTGGAGCAAATGCTGGTATTGTTGGAATGACAAAGGAACATCTAGGTTTAGCTTTAGCTCTATCAGTTCCAGTATTTGTTGTTGTTACGAAAATTGACATGTGTCCACCAAATATATTACAGGAAAATTTAAGGCTGTTAATAAGGATCTTAAAGTCCCCGGGTTGTAGGAAAGTACTACAAAGTTCAAGAACTGTAAAGAGAGTATACCGTTTATATATAAAACATATTATTTTAGTGGTTATTTATATTAAAGCATATATAAAATTATAACGTATCATAATGACAACTTTATCTAGTTTTAGTGTTACTTGTATTCTTAAGGATCGTGATTTTCATCTTGAAGTATAAAAGTATCCCCTGAACTGTTTCATATAACGCACATCGTGCTCTCAACCCTATTAGAGTACAAATTGTCTTTCACATTTTGACTAAATTATTAAAAATATAGAAATGTCGTTTTTAGAACGATAAAATGATGACAAAATATACGTTGTTATTCATAAAGTGTTTTATTTTTATAAACGCAACTGTATCTTAAAATAGTATTAAGTGAATATAATCTATATATAAAAGATGAGTGTGTGTGTGTGTGTATCTGTTTTTTTTTTTTTTGCTACTATCGAGCACCTATATCGTAATTGTTAATGCCTTTCTCAAATTTTATCAAAAGTATATTCAGATGTTCTTTTTTTGCATGATAATATCTGTGCTTATTGAGATAAAATTTCGAAAAAATTATTAATTTTTCGAATATTGCATTGTTGTACTCTTATAAATGATGTACAGGAAATATCTATCTATTGTAATATATTTGCTGTAGTTGCAATATAAAATTCATTTTTATGCATGTGAGAAGAACAAGATTCTTACAGAAAAGATATAAAATAACATTAGATATGCGGCATATGAAATTATATTGTATAAAATTTTTATATTAGATACAGTGTAGCACATCCAAGAAAGATCTTTTTAACAGAAAGAAAATGTAAACTAATGATAATGAACAAGTGTTGGTTAAAAAATAAAAACATTGAATGAGAATATGTAGATACTTATGAATTAGTGATATAAAAGGGAGTTTAAGATGATAGAAGAAATATTAACAATATCACATTTAACAATAACAAAATGGATAGAAAGGGAACACAAGAAAAATATAACATGTATAATTACAAAATTATTAATTAGTTATTATTAACTAATACAAATCATATTGTAGATGTACAAGTAAAAATTCTCGTGGAATATGATATATGTACGTATAATTTCCATTTTCGTTTATTGTACTATAAAAAAAAAAAAAATAACAGAAACATAGAAGTAAGATTCGAATTTGTTTTTATACTAAATGGAATAATAAATTTAAAAAATTAGATGTTCATATTTTTTATTACCTTTTTATAAGGCAATTGTTACAAATGTAATTTTTTTTAACTGAATCAAGTCTAGAATAATAAACTATAGCTATATATATAATTTTTACAAAATCTAATATATCTTCCTTCATTTCCTAATTTTTGCCACTATAACTTAAATATATATATACGAGGACTACTTTGGTGGATTTTTCTTCATTTCATCTTTAGCTTCTTGCAACTTTTGTCTAAATGTATTTGTAAACAATCTTAATTGCCTAACAAATTTTTCACGATCAAAAGATAAATGAATACCATGTGTTCTACTCTGAAGTAATAAATATGCTACAAATCGTGCAGACTGCCTAATCGGTTTTGTATTTGCCAATTTCTCGATTAATTTTTCATTACGCATCAAATATGTAAATAACATGCGCAAAAACCCATTCTGTTGTAAATAGCTTTTTCTTAAACAAACAAAATTATTTATACTTTTGGGACTTCAAATGTACACATGTTACGATATTTCAGTAACAGCTCCCTTTTAAGCCTAAGTTGTTTACGTAGAGTTTCAAGTTTTTGCAACTGTTCTTCTTTACTGTATTCTATTCCTGGCAATCTTCTAATCTATAAAACATGAAAACTATGTATCGTAAATTCAGCCTATGGTCTAAGTATATATATAAAACAAAAAAATTATTTATATCCCGAAAGTAAAAAGAATTTTCATGGTACTATACCTGTGCCCTTGCAGAATCTAATTTCTTTTGGAGCTCTAATATTTTATGACTTGTATCTTGCGACTCTTTAGCTTTCTGTGTGGTGTCATGTGGATCTTTCTCAACACTAAAAATAAATTAAGTATACGTGTAACATAAACATTGTGAAATAAAATTTTTATACTCTATATCTATGTTAACAGATTTCATTTGAAATACACTTCTTTCAAAAGGATTTTAATACACATACATATTGTATATAATTTCTACATAACTACAACACATAAACTTAGTAGCACATTGATGTTTTAATATACTGGTGAAATAACTTCTCTAATTTCTTGTTATCAATCACACCATAACAGATTAAAAAATATTTTTCTAAATGTATAATTTCTATATCATTTGTAATTATAAATAAAGTATTGTCTCGAAAGATAATCTCAGAATTAAAAATGTATACAGTGTGTCTAAAAAGAAAAAGGAATAACAACGAGTAACAAAACGTTAAAGGTTAAAACTTTTATTTCCAAGGAAAGTCAATTGATGAGTATCATTATCTTAACTATTAGGTTATCAAGATATACGAATCTCCGAATTATTTCGTATACAAGTGGTAATATTTCAATATCCAAATCATCCACTGTAAATTGTTAGCGTAAGGCACCTTCCTCCGATAATTCCGATTCCATTATAACAATTTGATCAAGTACAAGTAATGCATCGTAATTATAACACTTTGTGTATTTCTATGACAACACAGCCGCGTTCATATGGCTTCGATCACAATCTGTTGCAAAAACTCTATCGTTGAGTAGAAATTTCCCTTAAATAGTAACTTTTAAGTTGTAACCAAATTTCACCAGGTTCACTTGCAACCGAGTTCAGTTTAGTTAACTGTAGCTTCTTTCTCGTTCAACATTTGTAAAGGACGTAAGAGAATACGTGTTTGATACTAATCTGTCTTAATCTTGAAGTATCCAAACATATATCCTTCATTCTCTCGTTTTTTATCGTTTAAAATTATTAAACAAACTTATACAAGTATTATTTTTATATTTGACAAATATTTTTATTAATTATCGATAGCCATTATGGGACGTCGACCAGCCAGATGGTACGTATCATGCGTATTTATTTCCTTTATCAATGTTTAAGTTTAATATACAAATATTATCGCCTCTTGTACTTGTATATATTGTATGAAGTTGTAAGTTATGAAGTTTATAATAATCTCTTGTAATGGTATAGAAGGAGGTTATGCGTGTTCTTCATGCATTTCTATTAGTAAATTCTATGTTATATTTACAACGTTAATGCTTGTAAACACTTCTTATACGAATTATACGTATATTTTTCTCTATAGTTATCGATATTGCAAAAACAAACCATATCCAAAGTCGAGATTCTGTAGAGGTGTGCCTGATCCAAAGATTCGTATCTTCGATCTTGGAAAAAAGAAAGCCTCTGTGGAAGATTTTCCATTATGCGTGCACTTGGTCTCAGATGAATATGAACAGCTTAGTTCCGAGGCCCTTGAAGCTGGACGTATTTGCGCCAATAAATATATGGTTAAAAACGCTGGAAAAGATCAATTTCATATCCGTATGAGACTCCACCCATTCCACGTTATTCGCATCAATAAAATGTTATCATGCGCTGGAGCTGATAGGTATATAACCATTCTGTTGTATTTTATTTGATAACTATTATTATCATTTAAATTAATGCTTAGCTAGTTATAACTTAAATTTTCTATGGATTGTTCATTAGTATATTATATTAGTAATATACTAACGTATGTTTGAATAAATATTTTATATTTTATACTTTTCAAGGCTTCAAACAGGAATGCGAGGTGCTTTTGGTAAGCCGCAAGGTACCGTGGCAAGAGTACACATCGGACAGCCTATTATGAGTGTACGTTCTTCTGATCGTCACAAGGCTGCTGTAGTTGAGGCATTGCGTCGTGCCAAATTCAAATTTCCGGGCCGACAAAAAATTTACGTTTCAAAGAAATGGGGCTTCACCAAGTATGATCGCTCAGAATACGAAGAATTGAAAGAAGCTGGCCGATTAGCTCCAGACGGATGTAACGTAAAATATTTGCCAGAACATGGGCCACTTGAAGAATGGAAGAGATTTAGGAAAGTTCTTGCTGCTGCTTAAGCAAAACAACCAACTTTCGAACCAATGTACCGCTAGACTAAAAGCTGTCATTAGGGGACGTGGCGCTAGGAGGAGTGGTTCCCCCTAGCTTTCCAACTCAAGCCGGGACGCCTCCCTAGACAACTACAACGGCAGGGAGATAGACGACGAGGTTGCACTCGGTAGTGATTCGCAAGAGACCCCGGGTGCACCTCTGAACATCGGGATGACCACCGTGGGGTTTTAGTCGGTAGGAGTCCGACACTACACGGTCGTTGCTACGCAGCGCCGAGTGTCCATGAGGATTTCCCCACGATAAAAAAAAAAAAAAAAAGACTAAAAGCTGTCATATTTCGTCTTTATTTGTGTAATCTTATATTATAAAACTTAATTAAATATACTTCATTTTTTTTTTTGGAAGATATAATTAGATATCATCTGATGATATTTATTTCAATGTGAATGACATGTAATATCCACATCATTTTCATTTTCTGTATTTTGAATCTCATCATCAATATCTATATCACATATTCCGCGACTATGTGTATCAAGTGCCTCTGTACTAGTTGCTGCATCTAATAATGGAGATAATTTCTCTGCCTCACTGTCTTCATCTTGTCCTTGTCCCTGTAAATACTGATTTATTTGGTCAACGTAGTAAAAATCTACATATTTTTAATATTTTGTTAAAAGTGCTATGTAACGAAAAAATATTGAAAATTGGACATCAGGAGATTACCTCGTAAAGAGAAACTGGTTGTTTTTCATTAACAAGTCTAAGGGTATCTCGTGATCGTAATACTGCTTTTTCCCGTAAATGTCCGGAGTTTTTCATTCTCATTGCTGGAGATCGGGTATGTAAATCTTTCTGTGATCCTGAATGTTCATCTCTAGCTAACAAGACAGACATTCGAAATTCTGGGGTAGGGCATGTAGTACCACTTGTTCTTGCAGATACATCTCCATCTTTTGAAGACACATGTTTCGATACAGGTGTACGTTCTATAGACCTTTTAAATAACATGTGAATTACAATTTAAATCGATTATATTAACATAAACTAAACGTAAATTTAAAAATTTAAGTAATATAATATTTTACCTATTTAATGCTTCAGCTGCTTGAATTGCACTGGCTGTATCTGTATCAGAAGTGTCTGGAGATTCTGGCGCAAGAACAGCAGTTCTTGGAATATATGGACCATTCAAAGCCTCTATTAATGATACAGCTTCATATCCAGCTGGTATATTTTCACAACTTCCCTAAAAAAGGATTCAACATTTCTTTTATCAGTTAAAAAGGCAGTCTATTGTTTTCAATTAAATTTTACAACAAACTGTACCAAAATAGAATAAGACATAAAGATGATAAACATATTTGTAAACATATGTGCACATAACACTGACATGCATTTTGATAATTACTTGTATGAATAAATATTGACCTCTGGTAATGGTGGATTTGATATAATAGCTCCAGTTGCTTTCTGTAGAGCTTTAATTTGAAGAAGAGCTCTAAAAGGGGCCCGACATATTGGACAATTGTTCGCTTGATATCGGAGAGAATCCGCACAACTATTACATAGGCATAGATGTCTACACGGTAATATTAAAGTATCTCGCACGTCACACATACAAATAACACATTCTGATCCATTATCATCTGTATCTTCATCACTACCTTGTTGCTGAAAAATAAATTGATGTGAAACGAATATAAAATAAGAAATTTTGGGTATATATTATTATTTTATACCTTTGCATTTTCGGCGTTTTTATTTTCAATTCCATATATTTCTTGAAGCAAGTAACAAAGACCATCAACATAAAGCTTTTGTTTAAGAGCTTTTAATATGTATGTTCCATCCGAATGTTTTTCAACAACTGCAACAGTTGTATGAGATTGTTTCGGTTCGTCTGAGCCTTCTTCTGCTACACAATGGATTGCTATTGGAATTATCTATAAGTAATTATAATGATGAACAAAAGATAACTTCAAAGTTTTATAAATATAATATACAGATACTTCAAACGTACATACTTCCCTGTCAGCATTGTACAATAAATCTTCTTTGCTGTAGGCAGTTGGATCAAACATATGTGACATTTGAGAAAATAACTGATTGGCACCTTTCTTATAATAATATGTCTCAGAATTCATAGATGAATCCCTTGGTATGTATCTACAAATAATACTTTTCTTTAGATATAACATTGTGTATAGTATGTAAAATTTGTATGTCATCAAACAGGACGTACTAGTTCCGTTGGAAACGACATTCTTGGATTTGATAGTGTTGGTACGGAACAAGATTGACATGCCAAATGTTAAACGTTATATCTTTATATTATGTATATTGTAATATATGTATGTATGATAAACACATGTTTTGCATATAGGTAATGTAGTAAATAAACCAGAGCATGGATCCCTGGATTGGGTTAAAATATGTGAGAAGTCTTCTAAAGTTATTACATTCATTGATCTTGCTGGACATGAAAGATATTTAAAAACAACTGTTTTTGGAATGACAGGACACGCCCCTGACTTTGGTAAAACCTTTTGATAATGTTATTTAAAAAATATCTATGTACATCTATCCTTAATGCATAAATATTTAATATTTAGGTATGTTAATGGTTGGAGCAAATGCTGGTATTGTTGGAATGACAAAGGAACATCTAGGTTTAGCTTTAGCTCTATCAGTTCCAGTATTTGTTGTTGTTACGAAAATTGACATGTGTCCACCAAATATATTACAGGAAAATTTAAGGCTGTTAATAAGGATCTTAAAGTCCCCGGGTTGTAGGAAAGTACTACAAAGTTCAAGAACTGTAAAGAGAGTATACCGTTTATATATAAAACATATTATTTTAGTGGTTATTTATATTAAAGCATATATAAAATTATAACGTATCATAATGACAACTTTATCTAGTTTTAGTGTTACTTGTATTCTTAAGGATCGCGATTTTCATCTTGAAGTATAAAAGTATCCCCTGAACTGTTTCATATAACGCACATCGTGCTCTCAACCCTATTAGAGTACAAATTGTCTTTCACATTTTGACTAAATTATTAAAAATATAGAAATGTCGTTTTTAGAACGATAAAATGATGACAAAATATACGTTGTTATTCATAAAGTGTTTTATTTTTATAAACGCAACTGTATCTTAAAATAGTATTAAGTGAATATAATCTATATATAAAAGATGAGTGTGTGTGTGTGTGTATCTGTTTTTTTTTTTTTTTGCTACTATCGAGCACCTATATCGTAATTGTTAATGCCTTTCTCAAATTTTATCAAAAGTATATTCAGATGTTCTTTTTTTGCATGATAATATCTGTGCTTATTGAGATAAAATTTCGAAAAAATTATTAATTTTTCGAATATTGCATTGTTGTACTCTTATAAATGATGTACAGGAAATATCTATCTATTGTAATATATTTGCTGTAGTTGTAATATAAAATTCATTTTTATGCATGTGAGAAGAACAAGATTCTTACAGAAAAGATATAAAATAACATTAGATATGCGGCATATGAAATTATATTGTATAAAATTTTTATATTAGATACAGTGTAGCACATCCAAGAAAGATCTTTTTAACAGAAAGAAAATGTAAACTAATGATAATGAACAAGTGTTGGTTAAAAAATAAAAACATTGAATGAGAATATGTAGATACTTATGAATTAGTGATATAAAAGGGAGTTTAAGATGATAGAAGAAATATTAACAATATCACATTTAACAATAACAAAATGGATAGAAAGGGAACACAAGAAAAATATAACATGTATAATTACAAAATTATTAATTAGTTATTATTAACTAATACAAATCATATTGTAGATGTACAAGTAAAAATTCTCGTGGAACATGATATATGTACGTATAATTTCCATTTTCGTTTATTGTACTATAAAAAAAAAAAAAATAACAGAAACATAGAAGTAAGATTCGAATTTGTTTTTATACTAAATGGAATAATAAATTTAAAAAATTAGATGTTCATATTTTTTATTACCTTTTTATAAGGCAATTGTTACAAATGTAATTTTTTTTAACTGAATCAAGTCTAGAATAATAAACTATAGCTATATATATAATTTTTACAAAATCTAATATATCTTCCTTCATTTCCTAATTTTTGCCACTATAACTTAAATATATATATACGAGGACTACTTTGGTGGATTTTTCTTCATTTCATCTTTAGCTTCTTGCAACTTTTGTCTAAATGTATTTGTAAACAATCTTAATTGCCTAACAAATTTTTCACGATCAAAAGATAAATGAATACCATGTGTTCTACTCTGAAGTAATAAATATGCTACAAATCGTGCAGACTGCCTAATCGGTTTTGTATTTGCCAATTTCTCGATTAATTTTTCATTACGCATCAAATATGTAAATAACATGCGCAAAAACCCATTCTGTTGTAAATAGCTTTTTCTTAAACAAACAAAATTATTTATACTTTTGGGACTTCAAATGTACACATGTTACGATATTTCAGTAACAGCTCCCTTTTAAGCCTAAGTTGTTTACGTAGAGTTTCAAGTTTTTGCAACTGTTCTTCTTTACTGTATTCTATTCCTGGCAATCTTCTAATCTATAAAACATGAAAACTATGTATCGTAAATTCAGCCTATGGTCTAAGTATATATATAAAACAAAAAAATTATTTATATCCCGAAAGTAAAAAGAATTTTCATGGTACTATACCTGTGCCCTTGCAGAATCTAATTTCTTTTGGAGCTCTAATATTTTATGACTTGTATCTTGCGACTCTTTAGCTTTCTGTGTGGTGTCATGTGGATCTTTCTCAACACTAAAAATAAATTAAGTATACGTGTAACATAAACATTGTGAAATAAAATTTTTATACTCTATATCTATGTTAACAGATTTCATTTGAAATACACTTCTTTCAAAAGGATTTTAATACACATACATATTGTATATAATTTCTACATAACTACAACACATAAACTTAGTAGCACATTGATGTTTTAATATACTGGTGAAATAACTTCTCTAATTTCTTGTTATCAATCACACCATAACAGATTAAAAAATATTTTTCTAAATGTATAATTTCTATATCATTTGTAATTATAAATAAAGTATTGTCTCGAAAGATAATCTCAGAATTAAAAATGTATACAGTGTGTCTAAAAAGAAAAAGGAATAACAACGAGTAACAAAACGTTAAAGGTTAAAACTTTTATTTCCAAGGAAAGTCAATTGATGAGTATCATTATCTTAACTATTAGGTTATCAAGATATACGAATCTCCGAATTATTTCGTATACAAGTGGTAATATTTCAATATCCAAATCATCCACTGTAAATTGTTAGCGTAAGGCACCTTCCTCCGATAATTCCGATTCCATTATAACAATTTGATCAAGTACAAGTAATGCATCGTAATTATAACACTTTGTGTATTTCTATGACAACACAGCCGCGTTCATATGGCTTCGATCACAATCTGTTGCAAAAACTCTATCGTTGAGTAGAAATTTCCCTTAAATAGTAACTTTTAAGTTGTAACCAAATTTCACCAGGTTCACTTGCAACCGAGTTCAGTTTAGTTAACTGTAGCTTCTTTCTCGTTCAACATTTGTAAAGGACGTAAGAGAATACGTGTTTGATACTAATCTGTCTTAATCTTGAAGTATCCAAACATATATCCTTCATTCTCTCGTTTTTTATCGTTTAAAATTATTAAACAAACTTATACAAGTATTATTTTTATATTTGACAAATATTTTTATTAATTATCGATAGCCATTATGGGACGTCGACCAGCCAGATGGTACGTATCATGCGTATTTATTTCCTTTATCAATGTTTAAGTTTAATATACAAATATTATCGCCTCTTGTACTTGTATATATTGTATGAAGTTGTAAGTTATGAAGTTTATAATAATCTCTTGTAATGGTATAGAAGGAGGTTATGCGTGTTCTTCATGCATTTCTATTAGTAAATTCTATGTTATATTTACAACGTTAATGCTTGTAAACACTTCTTATACGAATTATACGTATATTTTTCTCTATAGTTATCGATATTGCAAAAACAAACCATATCCAAAGTCGAGATTCTGTAGAGGTGTGCCTGATCCAAAGATTCGTATCTTCGATCTTGGAAAAAAGAAAGCCTCTGTGGAAGATTTTCCATTATGCGTGCACTTGGTCTCAGATGAATATGAACAGCTTAGTTCCGAGGCCCTTGAAGCTGGACGTATTTGCGCCAATAAATATATGGTTAAAAACGCTGGAAAAGATCAATTTCATATCCGTATGAGACTCCACCCATTCCACGTTATTCGCATCAATAAAATGTTATCATGCGCTGGAGCTGATAGGTATATAACCATTCTGTTGTATTTTATTTGATAACTATTATTATCATTTAAATTAATGCTTAGCTAGTTATAACTTAAATTTTCTATGGATTGTTCATTAGTATATTATATTAGTAATATACTAACGTATGTTTGAATAAATATTTTATATTTTATACTTTTCAAGGCTTCAAACAGGAATGCGAGGTGCTTTTGGTAAGCCGCAAGGTACCGTGGCAAGAGTACACATCGGACAGCCTATTATGAGTGTACGTTCTTCTGATCGTCACAAGGCTGCTGTAGTTGAGGCATTGCGTCGTGCCAAATTCAAATTTCCGGGCCGACAAAAAATTTACGTTTCAAAGAAATGGGGCTTCACCAAGTATGATCGCTCAGAATACGAAGAATTGAAAGAAGCTGGCCGATTAGCTCCAGACGGATGTAACGTAAAATATTTGCCAGAACATGGGCCACTTGAAGAATGGAAGAGATTTAGGAAAGTTCTTGCTGCTGCTTAAGCAAAACAACCAACTTTCGAACCAATGTACCGCTAGACTAAAAGCTGTCATTAGGGGACGTGGCGCTAGGAGGAGTGGTTCCCCCTAGCTTTCCAACTCAAGCCGGGACGCCTCCCTAGACAACTACAACGGCAGGGAGATAGACGACGAGGTTGCACTCGGTAGTGATTCGCAAGAGACCCCGGGTGCACCTCTGAACATCGGGATGACCACCGTGGGGTTTTAGTCGGTAGGAGTCCGACACTACACGGTCGTTGCTACGCAGCGCCGAGTGTCCATGAGGATTTCCCCACGATAAAAAAAAAAAAAAAAGACTAAAAGCTGTCATATTTCGTCTTTATTTGTGTAATCTTATATTATAAAACTTAATTAAATATACTTCATTTTTTTTTTTGGAAGATATAATTAGATATCATCTGATGATATTTATTTCAATGTGAATGACATGTAATATCCACATCATTTTCATTTTCTGTATTTTGAATCTCATCATCAATATCTATATCACATATTCCGCGACTATGTGTATCAAGTGCCTCTGTACTAGTTGCTGCATCTAATAATGGAGATAATTTCTCTGCCTCACTGTCTTCATCTTGTCCTTGTCCCTGTAAATACTGATTTATTTGGTCAACGTAGTAAAAATCTACATATTTTTAATATTTTGTTAAAAGTGCTATGTAACGAAAAAATATTGAAAATTGGACATCAGGAGATTACCTCGTAAAGAGAAACTGGTTGTTTTTCATTAACAAGTCTAAGGGTATCTCGTGATCGTAATACTGCTTTTTCCCGTAAATGTCCGGAGTTTTTCATTCTCATTGCTGGAGATCGGGTATGTAAATCTTTCTGTGATCCTGAATGTTCATCTCTAGCTAACAAGACAGACATTCGAAATTCTGGGGTAGGGCATGTAGTACCACTTGTTCTTGCAGATACATCTCCATCTTTTGAAGACACATGTTTCGATACAGGTGTACGTTCTATAGACCTTTTAAATAACATGTGAATTACAATTTAAATCGATTATATTAACATAAACTAAACGTAAATTTAAAAATTTAAGTAATATAATATTTTACCTATTTAATGCTTCAGCTGCTTGAATTGCACTGGCTGTATCTGTATCAGGAGTGTCTGGAGATTCTGGCGCAAGAACAGCAGTTCTTGGAATATATGGACCATTCAAAGCCTCTATTAATGATACAGCTTCATATCCAGCTGGTATATTTTCACAACTTCCCTAAAAAAGGATTCAACATTTCTTTTATCAGTTCAAAAGGCAGTCTATTGTTTTCAATTAAATTTTACAACAAACTGTACCAAAATAGAATAAGACATAAAGATGATAAACATATTTGTAAACATATGTGCACATAACACTGACATGCATTTTGATAATTACTTGTATGAATAAATATTGACCTCTGGTAATGGTGGATTTGATATAATAGCTCCAGTTGCTTTCTGTAGAGCTTTAATTTGAAGAAGAGCTCTAAAAGGGGCCCGACATATTGGACAATTGTTCGCTTGATATCGAAGAGAATCCGCACAACTATTACATAGGCATAGATGTCTACACGGTAATATTAAAGTATCTCGCACGTCACACATACAAATAACACATTCTGATCCATTATCATCTGTATCTTCATCACTACCTTGTTGCTGAAAAATAAATTGATGTGAAACGAATATAAAATAAGAAATTTTGGGTATATATTATTATTTTATACCTTTGCATTTTCGGCGTTTTTATTTTCAATTCCATATATTTCTTGAAGCAAGTAACAAAGACCATCAACATAAAGCTTTTGTTTAAGAGCTTTTAATACGTATGTTCCATCCGAATGTTTTTCAACAACTGCAACAGTTGTATGAGATTGTTTCGGTTCGTCTGAGCCTTCTTCTGCTACACAATGGATTGCTATTGGAATTATCTATAAGTAATTATAATGATGAACAAAAGATAACTTCAAAGTTTTATAAATATAATATACAGATACTTCAAACGTACATACTTCCCTGTCAGCATTGTACAATAAATCTTCTTTGCTGTAGGCAGTTGGATCAAACATATGTGACATTTGAGAAAATAACTGATTGGCACCTTTCTTATAATAATATGTCTCAGAATTCATAGATGAATCCCTTGGTATGTATCTACAAATAATACTTTTCTTTAGATATAACATTGTGTATAGTATGTAAAATTTGTATGTCATCAAACAGGACGTACTAGTTCCGTTGGAAACGACATTCTTGGATTTGATAGTGTTGGTACGGAACAAGATTGACATGCCAAATGTTAAACGTTATATCTTTATATTATGTATATTGTAATATATGTATGTATGATAAACACATGTTTTGCATATAGGTAATGTAGTAAATAAACCAGAGCATGGATCCCTGGATTGGGTTAAAATATGTGAGAAGTCTTCTAAAGTTATTACATTCATTGATCTTGCTGGACATGAAAGATATTTAAAAACAACTGTTTTTGGAATGACAGGACACGCCCCTGACTTTGGTAAAACCTTTTGATAATGTTATTTAAAAAATATCTATGTACATCTATCCTTAATGCATAAATATTTAATATTTAGGTATGTTAATGGTTGGAGCAAATGCTGGTATTGTTGGAATGACAAAGGAACATCTAGGTTTAGCTTTAGCTCTATCAGTTCCAGTATTTGTTGTTGTTACGAAAATTGACATGTGTCCACCAAATATATTACAGGAAAATTTAAGGCTGTTAATAAGGATCTTAAAGTCCCCGGGTTGTAGGAAAGTACTACAAAGTTCAAGAACTGTAAAGAGAGTATACCGTTTATATATAAAACATATTATTTTAGTGGTTATTTATATTAAAGCATATATAAAATTATAACGTATCATAATGACAACTTTATCTAGTTTTAGTGTTACTTGTATTCTTAAGGATCGCGATTTTCATCTTGAAGTATAAAAGTATCCCCTGAACTGTTTCATATAACGCACATCGTGCTCTCAACCCTATTAGAGTACAAATTGTCTTTCACATTTTGACTAAATTATTAAAAATATAGAAATGTCGTTTTTAGAACGATAAAATGATGACAAAATATACGTTGTTATTCATAAAGTGTTTTATTTTTATAAACGCAACTGTATCTTAAAATAGTATTAAGTGAATATAATCTATATATAAAAGATGAGTGTGTGTGTGTGTGTATCTGTTTTTTTTTTTTTTTGCTACTATCGAGCACCTATATCGTAATTGTTAATGCCTTTCTCAAATTTTATCAAAAGTATATTCAGATGTTCTTTTTTTGCATGATAATATCTGTGCTTATTGAGATAAAATTTCGAAAAAATTATTAATTTTTCGAATATTGCATTGTTGTACTCTTATAAATGATGTACAGGAAATATCTATCTATTGTAATATATTTGCTGTAGTTGTAATATAAAATTCATTTTTATGCATGTGAGAAGAACAAGATTCTTACAGAAAAGATATAAAATAACATTAGATATGCGGCATATGAAATTATATTGTATAAAATTTTTATATTAGATACAGTGTAGCACATCCAAGAAAGATCTTTTTAACAGAAAGAAAATGTAAACTAATGATAATGAACAAGTGTTGGTTAAAAAATAAAAACATTGAATGAGAATATGTAGATACTTATGAATTAGTGATATAAAAGGGAGTTTAAGATGATAGAAGAAATATTAACAATATCACATTTAACAATAACAAAATGGATAGAAAGGGAACACAAGAAAAATATAACATGTATAATTACAAAATTATTAATTAGTTATTATTAACTAATACAAATCATATTGTAGATGTACAAGTAAAAATTCTCGTGGAACATGATATATGTACGTATAATTTCCATTTTCGTTTATTGTACTATAAAAAAAAAAAAAATAACAGAAACATAGAAGTAAGATTCGAATTTGTTTTTATACTAAATGGAATAATAAATTTAAAAAATTAGATGTTCATATTTTTTATTACCTTTTTATAAGGCAATTGTTACAAATGTAATTTTTTTTAACTGAATCAAGTCTAGAATAATAAACTATAGCTATATATATAATTTTTACAAAATCTAATATATCTTCCTTCATTTCCTAATTTTTGCCACTATAACTTAAATATATATATACGAGGACTACTTTGGTGGATTTTTCTTCATTTCATCTTTAGCTTCTTGCAACTTTTGTCTAAATGTATTTGTAAACAATCTTAATTGCCTAACAAATTTTTCACGATCAAAAGATAAATGAATACCATGTGTTCTACTCTGAAGTAATAAATATGCTACAAATCGTGCAGACTGCCTAATCGGTTTTGTATTTGCCAATTTCTCGATTAATTTTTCATTACGCATCAAATATGTAAATAACATGCGCAAAAACCCATTCTGTTGTAAATAGCTTTTTCTTAAACAAACAAAATTATTTATACTTTTGGGACTTCAAATGTACACATGTTACGATATTTCAGTAACAGCTCCCTTTTAAGCCTAAGTTGTTTACGTAGAGTTTCAAGTTTTTGCAACTGTTCTTCTTTACTGTATTCTATTCCTGGCAATCTTCTAATCTATAAAACATGAAAACTATGTATCGTAAATTCAGCCTATGGTCTAAGTATATATATAAAACAAAAAAATTTATTTATATCCCGAAAGTAAAAAGAATTTTCATGGTACTATACCTGTGCCCTTGCAGAATCTAATTTCTTTTGGAGCTCTAATATTTTATGACTTGTATCTTGCGACTCTTTAGCTTTCTGTGTGGTGTCATGTGGATCTTTCTCAACACTAAAAATAAATTAAGTATACGTGTAACATAAACATTGTGAAATAAAATTTTTATACTCTATATCTATGTTAACAGATTTCATTTGAAATACACTTCTTTCAAAAGGATTTTAATACACATACATATTGTATATAATTTCTACATAACTACAACACATAAACTTAGTAGCACATTGATGTTTTAATATACTGGTGAAATAACTTCTCTAATTTCTTGTTATCAATCACACCATAACAGATTAAAAAATATTTTTCTAAATGTATAATTTCTATATCATTTGTAATTATAAATAAAGTATTGTCTCGAAAGATAATCTCAGAATTAAAAATGTATACAGTGTGTCTAAAAAGAAAAAGGAATAACAACGAGTAACAAAACGTTAAAGGTTAAAACTTTTATTTCCAAGGAAAGTCAATTGATGAGTATCATTATCTTAACTATTAGGTTATCAAGATATACGAATCTCCGAATTATTTCGTATACAAGTGGTAATATTTCAATATCCAAATCATCCACTGTAAATTGTTAGCGTAAGGCACCTTCCTCCGATAATTCCGATTCCATTATAACAATTTGATCAAGTACAAGTAATGCATCGTAATTATAACACTTTGTGTATTTCTATGACAACACAGCCGCGTTCATATGGCTTCGATCACAATCTGTTGCAAAAACTCTATCGTTGAGTAGAAATTTCCCTTAAATAGTAACTTTTAAGTTGTAACCAAATTTCACCAGGTTCACTTGCAACCGAGTTCAGTTTAGTTAACTGTAGCTTCTTTCTCGTTCAACATTTGTAAAGGACGTAAGAGAATACGTGTTTGATACTAATCTGTCTTAATCTTGAAGTATCCAAACATATATCCTTCATTCTCTCGTTTTTTATCGTTTAAAATTATTAAACAAACTTATACAAGTATTATTTTTATATTTGACAAATATTTTTATTAATTATCGATAGCCATTATGGGACGTCGACCAGCCAGATGGTACGTATCATGCGTATTTATTTCCTTTATCAATGTTTAAGTTTAATATACAAATATTATCGCCTCTTGTACTTGTATATATTGTATGAAGTTGTAAGTTATGAAGTTTATAATAATCTCTTGTAATGGTATAGAAGGAGGTTATGCGTGTTCTTCATGCATTTCTATTAGTAAATTCTATGTTATATTTACAACGTTAATGCTTGTAAACACTTCTTATACGAATTATACGTATATTTTTCTCTATAGTTATCGATATTGCAAAAACAAACCATATCCAAAGTCGAGATTCTGTAGAGGTGTGCCTGATCCAAAGATTCGTATCTTCGATCTTGGAAAAAAGAAAGCCTCTGTGGAAGATTTTCCATTATGCGTGCACTTGGTCTCAGATGAATATGAACAGCTTAGTTCCGAGGCCCTTGAAGCTGGACGTATTTGCGCCAATAAATATATGGTTAAAAACGCTGGAAAAGATCAATTTCATATCCGTATGAGACTCCACCCATTCCACGTTATTCGCATCAATAAAATGTTATCATGCGCTGGAGCTGATAGGTATATAACCATTCTGTTGTATTTTATTTGATAACTATTATTATCATTTAAATTAATGCTTAGCTAGTTATAACTTAAATTTTCTATGGATTGTTCATTAGTATATTATATTAGTAATATACTAACGTATGTTTGAATAAATATTTTATATTTTATACTTTTCAAGGCTTCAAACAGGAATGCGAGGTGCTTTTGGTAAGCCGCAAGGTACCGTGGCAAGAGTACACATCGGACAGCCTATTATGAGTGTACGTTCTTCTGATCGTCACAAGGCTGCTGTAGTTGAGGCATTGCGTCGTGCCAAATTCAAATTTCCGGGCCGACAAAAAATTTACGTTTCAAAGAAATGGGGCTTCACCAAGTATGATCGCTCAGAATACGAAGAATTGAAAGAAGCTGGCCGATTAGCTCCAGACGGATGTAACGTAAAATATTTGCCAGAACATGGGCCACTTGAAGAATGGAAGAGATTTAGGAAAGTTCTTGCTGCTGCTTAAGCAAAACAACCAACTTTCGAACCAATGTACCGCTAGACTAAAAGCTGTCATTAGGGGACGTGGCGCTAGGAGGAGTGGTTCCCCCTAGCTTTCCAACTCAAGCCGGGACGCCTCCCTAGACAACTACAACGGCAGGGAGATAGACGACGAGGTTGCACTCGGTAGTGATTCGCAAGAGACCCCGGGTGCACCTCTGAACATCGGGATGACCACCGTGGGGTTTTAGTCGGTAGGAGTCCGACACTACACGGTCGTTGCTACGCAGCGCCGAGTGTCCATGAGGATTTCCCCACGATAAAAAAAAAAAAAAAAAGACTAAAAGCTGTCATATTTCGTCTTTATTTGTGTAATCTTATATTATAAAACTTAATTAAATATACTTCATTTTTTTTTTTGGAAGATATAATTAGATATCATCTGATGATATTTATTTCAATGTGAATGACATGTAATATCCACATCATTTTCATTTTCTGTATTTTGAATCTCATCATCAATATCTATATCACATATTCCGCGACTATGTGTATCAAGTGCCTCTGTACTAGTTGCTGCATCTAATAATGGAGATAATTTCTCTGCCTCACTGTCTTCATCTTGTCCTTGTCCCTGTAAATACTGATTTATTTGGTCAACGTAGTAAAAATCTACATATTTTTAATATTTTGTTAAAAGTGCTATGTAACGAAAAAATATTGAAAATTGGACATCAGGAGATTACCTCGTAAAGAGAAACTGGTTGTTTTTCATTAACAAGTCTAAGGGTATCTCGTGATCGTAATACTGCTTTTTCCCGTAAATGTCCGGAGTTTTTCATTCTCATTGCTGGAGATCGGGTATGTAAATCTTTCTGTGATCCTGAATGTTCATCTCTAGCTAACAAGACAGACATTCGAAATTCTGGGGTAGGGCATGTAGTACCACTTGTTCTTGCAGATACATCTCCATCTTTTGAAGACACATGTTTCGATACAGGTGTACGTTCTATAGACCTTTTAAATAACATGTGAATTACAATTTAAATCGATTATATTAACATAAACTAAACGTAAATTTAAAAATTTAAGTAATATAATATTTTACCTATTTAATGCTTCAGCTGCTTGAATTGCACTGGCTGTATCTGTATCAGAAGTGTCTGGAGATTCTGGCGCAAGAACAGCAGTTCTTGGAATATATGGACCATTCAAAGCCTCTATTAATGATACAGCTTCATATCCAGCTGGTATATTTTCACAACTTCCCTAAAAAAGGATTCAACATTTCTTTTATCAGTTAAAAAGGCAGTCTATTGTTTTCAATTAAATTTTACAACAAACTGTACCAAAATAGAATAAGACATAAAGATGATAAACATATTTGTAAACATATGTGCACATAACACTGACATGCATTTTGATAATTACTTGTATGAATAAATATTGACCTCTGGTAATGGTGGATTTGATATAATAGCTCCAGTTGCTTTCTGTAGAGCTTTAATTTGAAGAAGAGCTCTAAAAGGGGCCCGACATATTGGACAATTGTTCGCTTGATATCGGAGAGAATCCGCACAACTATTACATAGGCATAGATGTCTACACGGTAATATTAAAGTATCTCGCACGTCACACATACAAATAACACATTCTGATCCATTATCATCTGTATCTTCATCACTACCTTGTTGCTGAAAAATAAATTGATGTGAAACGAATATAAAATAAGAAATTTTGGGTATATATTATTATTTTATACCTTTGCATTTTCGGCGTTTTTATTTTCAATTCCATATATTTCTTGAAGCAAGTAACAAAGACCATCAACATAAAGCTTTTGTTTAAGAGCTTTTAATACGTATGTTCCATCCGAATGTTTTTCAACAACTGCAACAGTTGTATGAGATTGTTTCGGTTCGTCTGAGCCTTCTTCTGCTACACAATGGATTGCTATTGGAATTATCTATAAGTAATTATAATGATGAACAAAAGATAACTTCAAAGTTTTATAAATATAATATACAGATACTTCAAACGTACATACTTCCCTGTCAGCATTGTACAATAAATCTTCTTTGCTGTAGGCAGTTGGATCAAACATATGTGACATTTGAGAAAATAACTGATTGGCACCTTTCTTATAATAATATGTCTCAGAATTCATAGATGAATCCCTTGGTATGTATCTACAAATAATACTTTTCTTTAGATATAACATTGTGTATAGTATGTAAAATTTGTATGTCATCAAACAGGACGTACTAGTTCCGTTGGAAACGACATTCTTGGATTTGATAGTGTTGGTACGGAACAAGATTGACATGCCAAATGTTAAACGTTATATCTTTATATTATGTATATTGTAATATATGTATGTATGATAAACACATGTTTTGCATATAGGTAATGTAGTAAATAAACCAGAGCATGGATCCCTGGATTGGGTTAAAATATGTGAGAAGTCTTCTAAAGTTATTACATTCATTGATCTTGCTGGACATGAAAGATATTTAAAAACAACTGTTTTTGGAATGACAGGACACGCCCCTGACTTTGGTAAAACCTTTTGATAATGTTATTTAAAAAATATCTATGTACATCTATCCTTAATGCATAAATATTTAATATTTAGGTATGTTAATGGTTGGAGCAAATGCTGGTATTGTTGGAATGACAAAGGAACATCTAGGTTTAGCTTTAGCTCTATCAGTTCCAGTATTTGTTGTTGTTACGAAAATTGACATGTGTCCACCAAATATATTACAGGAAAATTTAAGGCTGTTAATAAGGATCTTAAAGTCCCCGGGTTGTAGGAAAGTACTACAAAGTTCAAGAACTGTAAAGAGAGTATACCGTTTATATATAAAACATATTATTTTAGTGGTTATTTATATTAAAGCATATATAAAATTATAACGTATCATAATGACAACTTTATCTAGTTTTAGTGTTACTTGTATTCTTAAGGATCGTGATTTTCATCTTGAAGTATAAAAGTATCCCCTGAACTGTTTCATATAACGCACATCGTGCTCTCAACCCTATTAGAGTACAAATTGTCTTTCACATTTTGACTAAATTATTAAAAATATAGAAATGTCGTTTTTAGAACGATAAAATGATGACAAAATATACGTTGTTATTCATAAAGTGTTTTATTTTTATAAACGCAACTGTATCTTAAAATAGTATTAAGTGAATATAATCTATATATAAAAGATGAGTGTGTGTGTGTGTGTATCTGTTTTTTTTTTTTTTTTGCTACTATCGAGCACCTATATCGTAATTGTTAATGCCTTTCTCAAATTTTATCAAAAGTATATTCAGATGTTCTTTTTTTGCATGATAATATCTGTGCTTATTGAGATAAAATTTCGAAAAAATTATTAATTTTTCGAATATTGCATTGTTGTACTCTTATAAATGATGTACAGGAAATATCTATCTATTGTAATATATTTGCTGTAGTTGTAATATAAAATTCATTTTTATGCATGTGAGAAGAACAAGATTCTTACAGAAAAGATATAAAATAACATTAGATATGCGGCATATGAAATTATATTGTATAAAATTTTTATATTAGATACAGTGTAGCACATCCAAGAAAGATCTTTTTAACAGAAAGAAAATGTAAACTAATGATAATGAACAAGTGTTGGTTAAAAAATAAAAACATTGAATGAGAATATGTAGATACTTATGAATTAGTGATATAAAAGGGAGTTTAAGATGATAGAAGAAATATTAACAATATCACATTTAACAATAACAAAATGGATAGAAAGGGAACACAAGAAAAATATAACATGTATAATTACAAAATTATTAATTAGTTATTATTAACTAATACAAATCATATTGTAGATGTACAAGTAAAAATTCTCGTGGAACATGATATATGTACGTATAATTTCCATTTTCGTTTATTGTACTATAAAAAAAAAAAAAATAACAGAAACATAGAAGTAAGATTCGAATTTGTTTTTATACTAAATGGAATAATAAATTTAAAAAATTAGATGTTCATATTTTTTATTACCTTTTTATAAGGCAATTGTTACAAATGTAATTTTTTTTAACTGAATCAAGTCTAGAATAATAAACTATAGCTATATATATAATTTTTACAAAATCTAATATATCTTCCTTCATTTCCTAATTTTTGCCACTATAACTTAAATATATATATACGAGGATTACTTTGGTGGATTTTTCTTCATTTCATCTTTAGCTTCTTGCAACTTTTGTCTAAATGTATTTGTAAACAATCTTAATTGCCTAACAAATTTTTCACGATCAAAAGATAAATGAATACCATGTGTTCTACTCTGAAGTAATAAATATGCTACAAATCGTGCAGACTGCCTAATCGGTTTTGTATTTGCCAATTTCTCGATTAATTTTTCATTACGCATCAAATATGTAAATAACATGCGCAAAAACCCATTCTGTTGTAAATAGCTTTTTCTTAAACAAACAAAATTATTTATACTTTTGGGACTTCAAATGTACACATGTTACGATATTTCAGTAACAGCTCCCTTTTAAGCCTAAGTTGTTTACGTAGAGTTTCAAGTTTTTGCAACTGTTCTTCTTTACTGTATTCTATTCCTGGCAATCTTCTAATCTATAAAACATGAAAACTATGTATCGTAAATTCAGCCTATGGTCTAAGTATATATATAAAACAAAAAAATTATTTATATCCCGAAAGTAAAAAGAATTTTCATGGTACTATACCTGTGCCCTTGCAGAATCTAATTTCTTTTGGAGCTCTAATATTTTATGACTTGTATCTTGCGACTCTTTAGCTTTCTGTGTGGTGTCATGTGGATCTTTCTCAACACTAAAAATAAATTAAGTATACGTGTAACATAAACATTGTGAAATAAAATTTTTATACTCTATATCTATGTTAACAGATTTCATTTGAAATACACTTCTTTCAAAAGGATTTTAATACACATACATATTGTATATAATTTCTACATAACTACAACACATAAACTTAGTAGCACATTGATGTTTTAATATACTGGTGAAATAACTTCTCTAATTTCTTGTTATCAATCACACCATAACAGATTAAAAAATATTTTTCTAAATGTATAATTTCTATATCATTTGTAATTATAAATAAAGTATTGTCTCGAAAGATAATCTCAGAATTAAAAATGTATACAGTGTGTCTAAAAAGAAAAAGGAATAACAACGAGTAACAAAACGTTAAAGGTTAAAACTTTTATTTCCAAGGAAAGTCAATTGATGAGTATCATTATCTTAACTATTAGGTTATCAAGATATACGAATCTCCGAATTATTTCGTATACAAGTGGTAATATTTCAATATCCAAATCATCCACTGTAAATTGTTAGCGTAAGGCACCTTCCTCCGATAATTCCGATTCCATTATAACAATTTGATCAAGTACAAGTAATGCATCGTAATTATAACACTTTGTGTATTTCTATGACAACACAGCCGCGTTCATATGGCTTCGATCACAATCTGTTGCAAAAACTCTATCGTTGAGTAGAAATTTCCCTTAAATAGTAACTTTTAAGTTGTAACCAAATTTCACCAGGTTCACTTGCAACCGAGTTCAGTTTAGTTAACTGTAGCTTCTTTCTCGTTCAACATTTGTAAAGGACGTAAGAGAATACGTGTTTGATACTAATCTGTCTTAATCTTGAAGTATCCAAACATATATCCTTCATTCTCTCGTTTTTTATCGTTTAAAATTATTAAACAAACTTATACAAGTATTATTTTTATATTTGACAAATATTTTTATTAATTATCGATAGCCATTATGGGACGTCGACCAGCCAGATGGTACGTATCATGCGTATTTATTTCCTTTATCAATGTTTAAGTTTAATATACAAATATTATCGCCTCTTGTACTTGTATATATTGTATGAAGTTGTAAGTTATGAAGTTTATAATAATCTCTTGTAATGGTATAGAAGGAGGTTATGCGTGTTCTTCATGCATTTCTATTAGTAAATTCTATGTTATATTTACAACGTTAATGCTTGTAAACACTTCTTATACGAATTATACGTATATTTTTCTCTATAGTTATCGATATTGCAAAAACAAACCATATCCAAAGTCGAGATTCTGTAGAGGTGTGCCTGATCCAAAGATTCGTATCTTCGATCTTGGAAAAAAGAAAGCCTCTGTGGAAGATTTTCCATTATGCGTGCACTTGGTCTCAGATGAATATGAACAGCTTAGTTCCGAGGCCCTTGAAGCTGGACGTATTTGCGCCAATAAATATATGGTTAAAAACGCTGGAAAAGATCAATTTCATATCCGTATGAGACTCCACCCATTCCACGTTATTCGCATCAATAAAATGTTATCATGCGCTGGAGCTGATAGGTATATAACCATTCTGTTGTATTTTATTTGATAACTATTATTATCATTTAAATTAATGCTTAGCTAGTTATAACTTAAATTTTCTATGGATTGTTCATTAGTATATTATATTAGTAATATACTAACGTATGTTTGAATAAATATTTTATATTTTATACTTTTCAAGGCTTCAAACAGGAATGCGAGGTGCTTTTGGTAAGCCGCAAGGTACCGTGGCAAGAGTACACATCGGACAGCCTATTATGAGTGTACGTTCTTCTGATCGTCACAAGGCTGCTGTAGTTGAGGCATTGCGTCGTGCCAAATTCAAATTTCCGGGCCGACAAAAAATTTACGTTTCAAAGAAATGGGGCTTCACCAAGTATGATCGCTCAGAATACGAAGAATTGAAAGAAGCTGGCCGATTAGCTCCAGACGGATGTAACGTAAAATATTTGCCAGAACATGGGCCACTTGAAGAATGGAAGAGATTTAGGAAAGTTCTTGCTGCTGCTTAAGCAAAACAACCAACTTTCGAACCAATGTACCGCTAGACTAAAAGCTGTCATTAGGGGACGTGGCGCTAGGAGGAGTGGTTCCCCCTAGCTTTCCAACTCAAGCCGGGACGCCTCCCTAGACAACTACAACGGCAGGGAGATAGACGACGAGGTTGCACTCGGTAGTGATTCGCAAGAGACCCCGGGTGCACCTCTGAACATCGGGATGACCACCGTGGGGTTTTAGTCGGTAGGAGTCCGACACTACACGGTCGTTGCTACGCAGCGCCGAGTGTCCATGAGGATTTCCCCACGATAAAAAAAAAAAAAAAAGACTAAAAGCTGTCATATTTCGTCTTTATTTGTGTAATCTTATATTATAAAACTTAATTAAATATACTTCATTTTTTTTTTTGGAAGATATAATTAGATATCATCTGATGATATTTATTTCAATGTGAATGACATGTAATATCCACATCATTTTCATTTTCTGTATTTTGAATCTCATCATCAATATCTATATCACATATTCCGCGACTATGTGTATCAAGTGCCTCTGTACTAGTTGCTGCATCTAATAATGGAGATAATTTCTCTGCCTCACTGTCTTCATCTTGTCCTTGTCCCTGTAAATACTGATTTATTTGGTCAACGTAGTAAAAATCTACATATTTTTAATATTTTGTTAAAAGTGCTATGTAACGAAAAAATATTGAAAATTGGACATCAGGAGATTACCTCGTAAAGAGAAACTGGTTGTTTTTCATTAACAAGTCTAAGGGTATCTCGTGATCGTAATACTGCTTTTTCCCGTAAATGTCCGGAGTTTTTCATTCTCATTGCTGGAGATCGGGTATGTAAATCTTTCTGTGATCCTGAATGTTCATCTCTAGCTAACAAGACAGACATTCGAAATTCTGGGGTAGGGCATGTAGTACCACTTGTTCTTGCAGATACATCTCCATCTTTTGAAGACACATGTTTCGATACAGGTGTACGTTCTATAGACCTTTTAAATAACATGTGAATTACAATTTAAATCGATTATATTAACATAAACTAAACGTAAATTTAAAAATTTAAGTAATATAATATTTTACCTATTTAATGCTTCAGCTGCTTGAATTGCACTGGCTGTATCTGTATCAGGAGTGTCTGGAGATTCTGGCGCAAGAACAGCAGTTCTTGGAATATATGGACCATTCAAAGCCTCTATTAATGATACAGCTTCATATCCAGCTGGTATATTTTCACAACTTCCCTAAAAAAGGATTCAACATTTCTTTTATCAGTTCAAAAGGCAGTCTATTGTTTTCAATTAAATTTTACAACAAACTGTACCAAAATAGAATAAGACATAAAGATGATAAACATATTTGTAAACATATGTGCACATAACACTGACATGCATTTTGATAATTACTTGTATGAATAAATATTGACCTCTGGTAATGGTGGATTTGATATAATAGCTCCAGTTGCTTTCTGTAGAGCTTTAATTTGAAGAAGAGCTCTAAAAGGGGCCCGACATATTGGACAATTGTTCGCTTGATATCGAAGAGAATCCGCACAACTATTACATAGGCATAGATGTCTACACGGTAATATTAAAGTATCTCGCACGTCACACATACAAATAACACATTCTGATCCATTATCATCTGTATCTTCATCACTACCTTGTTGCTGAAAAATAAATTGATGTGAAACGAATATAAAATAAGAAATTTTGGGTATATATTATTATTTTATACCTTTGCATTTTCGGCGTTTTTATTTTCAATTCCATATATTTCTTGAAGCAAGTAACAAAGACCATCAACATAAAGCTTTTGTTTAAGAGCTTTTAATACGTATGTTCCATCCGAATGTTTTTCAACAACTGCAATAGTTGTATGAGATTGTTTCGGTTCGTCTGAGCCTTCTTCTGCTACACAATGGATTGCTATTGGAATTATCTATAAGTAATTATAATGATGAACAAAAGATAACTTCAAAGTTTTATAAATATAATATACAGATACTTCAAACGTACATACTTCCCTGTCAGCATTGTACAATAAATCTTCTTTGCTGTAGGCAGTTGGATCAAACATATGTGACATTTGAGAAAATAACTGATTGGCACCTTTCTTATAATAATATGTCTCAGAATTCATAGATGAATCCCTTGGTATGTATCTACAAATAATACTTTTCTTTAGATATAACATTGTGTATAGTATGTAAAATTTGTATGTCATCTTTATTACATACGTAACTCCTTTTGTTGTTATTTCTTCGGTGCAAAAATAATATATTGTGATTGCACATCTTACATCGCAATCAAATGTAAATTCAATATTATAGCGATTTGATTTCTTGTCTATATCACCATCTCCATAATGTTTAACACTATGACACTGAGGTGAAGTGGAAGTTTGATCAACATTACGAACCAATCTTAATGATTCTCTTCTTATATTTACTAAGCTTTTCAACGTTTTAGTAGGATCATTAGCTTGTGGCGGAGGATATGGAAACTAAGGTAATATTAATGAAGTGTTAAAAATAATTTTTTGAGAACTGTATGTATACATTGTACAATACTGTAATAATATTATCTCTTACTGGTGTTGGGCGACTTCCTAAAAAATTCAAATCAGCATTTTCTCCAAAAAGGTATGCTTCTGGTTGAGGTGTATCAAACCGTTCACCACCCATTATGAAATGACTACCAAAATAACTTCCTAATGAATAAAATTTATTAAATAAAATACAAAACATTTTCTAATACATGATATGTATTTTAATATGTAATTTATTAAAATAAAAATAATTTAATTCACATATTTTAATATCTTGCTTATGGCTATATGATTTAATATAAAAATATTCTCAAAATAACATAAACAAACCCGAACGAGGAGGATATTTGTATGCATGATTTGAAACAATATCAACTTCTTCTACACCAGCGTTTTGTCGACTTGTTAACGAACCCATTGCTTAATTATATTAAAAATAATTATAAACTGTTGTGCTGTAAGGTAAACTTTATCTCGATAGAATTAAGCATACGATGTTTTAAAAATAAATACGTATTACAGGTAATTAAGATAAGTCACATATATTAGTAAATAAGTTTCTTAAAACGATTACAAATTTGATAAATGATGTGTGCCGTTAACACACTCCTTTATACATAGATGCGTGTGTGAAAGGCATGAAATGTATTATAATATCTTTCAGGTTAGCCAAATTTGTCAGTTTACTTATTTATCTAAATTTTATGTTTTAGGTAGTAAATTTATTAGAGGAAGTGTTAATACACATTTGTGCAAAAAAATTTATATTTTTTATTTACGAATGAAAACCAAGCTAAAACAATTTGAGAAAGAAGAAAAAAGAAAAAAAAGCACGGCAGATCTATGTGTATGTTTCTCAGACTGTTAAGATCAACGCGCTATTTCAAACTTGTGATATATATGTAGTGTAATCTGCAAACTTTATAGTTGACGTTTAATAACGAATAAGCATTCATTTTACGTCGGTATACAACATGGATTTTAATAGCCCTTTAATATTTGTAATGAGCGTCTGGTACAATTTATGTAATTAAAATCAGGAAAGCATAGTAGAATCAGCAAAAGATAAACGAATAATGGAATATAATACCATAGTTTCGTGCAATATTGATAGTTTGGCATTAAATTTTGAGAAACATAGCCAAATTTTTTAATGAACGCAAGAAATTAGAACAGTAGCAAAACAAAGAAATATGAATTATATACGTATTATAATTATGCGATAGTATTTATGTAATACACGAATGTATAAAGTGTAAATAACTTTTTATCATCATGAAATTCAACGAAAAAGAGCTTGCCGAAGCAAGTAATGGCCCCGCTGACATTGAAGGCCGTTTAAATCATAAACGAGCACATAAATCAGGTTAGCTTCTAGTTAAGAGTTGTTTACATTTATTTGAGAAAATATCATACTCATCAACTTATTAGCTTCAATTATCTATAACCTATAAATTCTCTTACAAATTCTTATTTTTTTCATACCTATTTTCTGATATTCATATCATTTGGATTTTAGGATTCAAAGAAAAGTGGTTTAAATTAAGATGCAATTTATTGTTTTATTTTAACATTAACGAATTAGGACAGATTGACACTAGGCAACCAGCAGGTGTAATTATTTTGGAAAATTATAGTATTAACCTTGATGCTGCATCAGAAGGTGTATTCGCATTTAGCATAGCATTTAGAGACGAATATGAAAAGAGACATGTCCTAAGTGGTCGTTCAGAATCACAAGTAGAACAATGGGTCAATGCACTTAAACAAGCAAGTTACGAATATTGGAGATTTCGTTTAATAGTGCTTCAAGAACAACTATGTAAGAAAACAGGAAAAGATCCATTGCTTATGTATCCACGGAATCAAGGAATTATCAGGGATGAAGCATGGGAACCTGCATCAACTTTCCGATCTCATGTACGCTCTTTTACTACGTCAGTTGTAACATCAACTGCGATAAATACAGTAACAAAAGAAATGAATTTGATTGAATTTTAAATTAGTTAATTCAATTACAGTTGTTTTACATTATTCTCTGAAATCTGAGGATTGTTTAAATATATAAAAGTTCAGTAGTGCAATTAAATTCATGACCAAAAAGCAAAAAGTCTTTAGTACAAGTGAAAAGTAATTCTTTATTACTACATATTTTCATTAATATCAACAAAATTATATATTTAATGCACGTATATAACCTTCATTATTTATTATTAAAAATACATCTTATACATGCTTATGTAAAATAATTTTCATAGTATTTTAATCACCAAAATAATTTGACTAGTATAATATACAAAAGTTTCATGAGAATATAACTTTTAAAGAATTTGTATTATAAGTGAGTCATGAGCCAATTATTTTATTATTGCTCAAACTCTGTGTCTCGTGTACAGATTTTTCAAGTATTTATAAACTAAATACTCTCTATTATTCTTATAATGTGTGCCTATATTATAAACTTTTGATAACTGTTAATATATATTTATAATATTAGAATACACATATTTTTTCAAGCATTGTATATAAACAATCTTCAAAGTATCTTTATTTAATTCTTTAATTCTATATTTTAATTTACATTTACAAAATATAAACTTATATTAATTTTATTTTAGTACAAAATGCATAATATATTTTCATATTATGTATGCATGATTTAAAATGAATTTAATCTGGATGAAACTAATCTATATATTTTAATTCCATGTATATAAAATATATATATATATATATACACATACATGTAATATTATTTTATACTAACATTTTGTGGCATCCTTTTTGACATTGTGTCCTAAAAAATTTAAATAAAGAGCTGAATTTTAAATTTGTATTTAATTAATTATGCTTTCGCAATAAACAGCAAAATATTAATTATTATATAACATATGTTAATGTAAACTTATATATCATACATTTCTAATTGTGGCATGTAAAATTTATAAGTAAAATGTTGCTCATAAACAAGTTAGATTTTAATGTTTCCTAATATTTCAAAAATATGTTGGTACCACTGTTTCCAACTATTCACTACGTGTCAGTTCACATATCCAAACGTCCACACGTCATCAAAGTACATAGTTTAATCCTTATAAACACACTATAGGTATACATAATTAATGTTTAACCTAACATGATTTAAACTGACAGTAGTGAAGTTAATTTTATTGACGTAATTTATTTGTAAACAATATTCAAGAGAAATCATCAATTAAAGTAAACGTAAAACAGTACAATGAAACGATTCATTATTTTTTCTATTCTTATAATTTGTGGAATTTTCGACACTTTTGCCGAAACGTGTCAGAAACCTGAAGTCGTTGCCTCTGCATATGTCACAGAAGATGCAACAATTCTGACAAATGTTGCCTTCACAACACAATTTGTGCTTAAGTGTAGTAATGGTGTAAAAGGTATTACCTTATACGCAGAGGTTGATGGTAAATCATTACCAGCTGCCAGATTAAGTTCTGATAACAAATATCAGGTATTGAAATTAAATTCTATATACTTGAAATAAATCTTATTAAATTTATAACAAAGTTGAATTTATATCAAATCAGAATCATGTGTAAATTATAAAAACTTAATTGTAATTGCAATAAATTTAAATTTTATAGGTTTCTTGGACAGAAGATGTGAAAAAAGCACGTTCCGGAGATTACAATATAAAATTATATGACGATGAAAGATATGCAGCTATACGTAAAGCATTAAGAAATGGAGAAGACCCAAATAGCGTGAAACCTTTAGTTGTTGTAGTGCTTAATAATCCAGGCATATATCGTGGACCTTGGGTTAATTCAGAACTCCTTGCAGTCCTTTTAGCTGCCTTAGTGTCATATTCCGCCTTCTCTTCTAAATTCAAGCTACTTGCTTAATCACTTTTTACAATTATTAAATTTGTTAAAATCCTTATGTAAATTAAATATCACTTAAACAAATGGATTTTCTTTCTTTTTAAATATAACTTTGTAATTTAACTTAACAACAATGCCATTTATTATGTAACATTATTTTAAGATTTATTAACATCCATATGTCTTTCTTTCCTTTAATATTAAGAAACTGATATTTTTACTGGGATGTAATTTTTACAGCGCCAATTTTTATATTTATAATTTATTTTCTAAAAATCGATACAGAGTTAATACATATTAGAAGAAGGTGGATTTCCAAAAAAGAATTCCCAAGAGGGTGGATGTTTAATGTCGTTAGTATCATTATTTACTAAATTCAACCATTCATTCAATCCTTTAAAAAGTATTAATGCATCAGAAACATTGTCTCCTTCTGAACAATAACAGAACAGTATTGTACACGGAATTTCCTTTTCTTTAAAATACTCGTATAGACCGTTTGCAAATCCACCACCAGGAATGTAATATTGTCTTGTAGATTTTATTGTAACACTTTTCATATGCTTTGTCCAATGTAAGCTCTTAAGAAGTTTTTCATTATTCAATAAAGAATCATCCGAAGTAAGGTACCTTATTTTACACTCTGACCTATTTGCACACTCATAATCATAACTGCTGGTTAGGATTATTATCTATAAGGATAGTTTTTATATTAACATAACAATCAAATGATTTGACATATGTAATATTAGTATATATGTATTGTACTGTTGTACCTTACTAATTTTCTTTTGTTGAATAAATTGTGCTAGTTCATTAAAGAAGTCATTTGAACTGCCAACATAAGGTGAACGTAATTGTAAAAGAATTATATTATGGCATCTTCCAAGGTAAAAGTCAGCAGTAGTACAAAGAGAAGTAGAATTTTTATTATAAGGATCAAGTCCACATATTGGAAGAAACATAGAATTCCATAAACTTCCAATTTTGTACATATCCAAGCTAGATATTAATAAATCAATACATAATTGTCCAACATTCCCAACAGCCACTGAGGGAAGTATCAGAGTGTAATTCTCGAGGTTAATTTCATCCGGTATTTTTATCATTTTTACTAAATGTATGTGGATACCTGTTTCATTAATAAAATTTATTAAATAAAACATAACTTATAAAAATATACGACAAAATATTTATACAAACTCAAGATTCAATTTACAAATTCAAAATTTGCACGTCATGGTAAAGTAATTGTTAAGTTATTATTACTTGTATTATGTTGTTGTAAAATCCTTTCTCTATGATCATTTATATTTATATATTTATTTATTGAATAAACATTTTCTATATTTATAATGCAATGTAATTTCAAATAATAACACACTTTACATTAAATAAAAATAGTGAAACTATATAAACGTACATAAGAGTTCAAACTTCTATGAAATGATTATTTGACATTTCTGATGTACGTAGATGTATACGGTTGGTAGCTCTGTTCCTATAATTTTTAGTTAGATCAGGTTATATAGATAATTATTAGCAGAACTTATACAGTATATACAGTATATTTATACATATAGTAGTAGCGTAGAATATGTACATGTATTTAATATACACTGAACAATATATTGTGAGATAGATAATTCTTACAGAGAATTATTTTATAAATTGTAATAAATTTCATTAAAAAATATTTTCTTTTTATTTTCTTACAAACTTATTTATAGAACTTATATAATAAGGTGCAAATTTAAGAAATATTGAAATTTATAAATTAATTACTGAAATTTATAGAAGGCTATGGTTAATAATCAAAAAACTATAAAAAAATAAACTAACGATATAATATTTCATATTGAACAAATTTATATCAGTTTTGTGTAAATACCGTATAATTTTTATATGACTAATTAAATTTATATGTATAAATGTATATAATGCATATATAGTATATAAATATATATACACGTATATACTACATTTTATTAAAATTGAATTAATTATATAAAAAAAGAAGGAAATCGTGGGAAGACAGAAACTTAGATTGATTCCAGTTTAATAATCTATTTATTTGGATTTTGATTGGTGTAGAATAATCGGTATTAAAGCGAAACTTATTACCGACTGTGCATAGCGGCATGTGACGTCACGCATCACCGCCCCGCGATGCCTTTCGGGAAATAGCGCCGCCATCTTGAGTGGCATGGCCCAGCTAGACAGTGCGCCCTGAGCCAAGACATGCGATTTATCGCGAAAACATTGAACTTCCCAAGGATCACGGATTTCTGTGAAACATAGCAAATCTTTGGTGCTTCGCACCTTTTTCGCGATGGAGGCGGTTAAGGCATTTAACGCAGAGGTGAATTGACTTACCCTTAATTCTTCTTCTAGCCCGCCGACTCTCCCTCTTTTTTTCTCTTGTTCATCTTTTCCTTTTTCTTTTTCTTTCTTACTTTTCAAAGTTGAGGTCGTGTCATTATTTTAAACTAAAGATTCAAATGATATTATTTCCCCCGACTTGTCTTTGCTGTTTGTTGTATGAAAATTGAAGTGACTTTCGTGCTTGAAGAATGCTTTGATTTCTAGACGTGTGTGTGTGTGTGTGTGTGTGTGTGCGTGCGTGCGTGCGCGCGCGCGTGTGAGAGAGAGAGAGAGCGATTATCTTTATATGTAAGAAAGAGGGAGAGAAATCAGAGAGAACCTTTATTGTGATTTTAAGTATTTGTGATGCATAACATTATCATCTTTATTATGTAAAAATTTTGTAATTTATGTAATGATAAAGAAAGGGTAAATAATTATTGTATATGTGTGGTTTAGTTCTGTTAGTTATGTTTGTGGTGGAAGGTAAAGAAATAAGGGAAAGCAATAAGGAATATTTTGTAAGTGATATTAGTTGAATTCATAGCAATTGTAATAAAACTTGTTTAATTTTTGCAATCAATTCATTAGAATTTATATAAACATATATTGTTGACTTTTGATTTGTTACATATAAAACTTAGAATCACTTTTGAAGAGTATAGGTACATTAATCAACATCAACAGTTCTTTTCAAGTACTATTGAGAACCATTAAGATTTTTAAAATTAAAAAATTTAATCATATTCTCTGATTACTATATTAAATGATTATGAATACATTAAAGTATTAAAAATAGAAATAATAATTATATGTATGTTTTTTTTTCAGCTCTCAGCTCTGTATGATGTTAAACCACCAATTTCGAAAGCTAAGATGAATTCTTTAACTAGAGGTGCAATTAAGGCAATTAAATTCTATAAACATGTTGTGCAAAGTGTCGAGAAATTCATCCAAAAAGTGAGTTATAAAAAATAAGAAAGCTTTTGAAAGCAAAGTATAAAATACATGGTAATTATATTGTTTGTTTTATTTGTATTAATTGCCAATTAATGTTACAGTGTAAGCCAGAGTACAAAGTGCCTGGATTGTACGTTATAGATTCAATTGTACGACAGTCCAGACACCAATTTGGGGTAGAGAAAGATGTCTTTGCTCCACGCTTTGCCAAAAACATGCAAACTACTTTCTTAAATCTTTTGAAGTGCCCTCAAGAAGATAAAAGCAAAGTAATAAGAGTTTTAAATCTTTGGCAGAAGAATGCAGTGTTCCCTTCGGAGGTTATACAGCCCTTATTTGATCTTGCGGATCCAAATCATCCAATACATAAGGAGCAAGCAGTTAATACTAATGGTAAAAGCAAGTTGTGAGTTAATATATCAAATTTAAATAAAATTAAATAGTGAATATTCGTTATTATGTTTAGGTACACTGAATGCGTCTGCGACAAATAATGTTAGTAATACTGCAACTTCTGTAAAGACTCCTCCTTTGACTGCAAAAAATGCAGTAAAGGATCAAAAATTATTTTCTTCCGCAAAGCCAATCGATCCTGCTTGGCTTGCACAAACAAAAATAGAAACAGCAAATATAGTTAATGCTAATAAACTTTTAGTAAGTTTTGTTTTTATATTTATTTTATATATTATTTGTACACTTATAGTTTGCCACATATCTTTTGTATGTAAAATGAATTGAATTTCAACTTTGGCTTCTCTTTTCAGGGGCAATCGAATTCAGCTCAAATGGATGTTTCTTTCCTTGATCAGTTACAACACTTACAGCAGTTATTATTAAAAAAGCAGGAGTCCACAAATGAACAGAAAAGTTCTGTAAAATTTGATAAAAAGCTCTTAGATTTTGATTATGGTGAGGAAGAGGATGACGATGTTGTTGTTGCTAGTTCACCAGCAGCAACGACAGGATCTAATACTGGTCAACACAATACAGTTTCAACAGGAAATAGTTTGGAGAGTCTTGGACTTCTTTTAACAAATCCAGAGGTACAAACTTATCATTATTACATCAATATAATAGTCAAGGAAAAAAATATGATTTCATTAATAAATTGTTTATTTCTTTGATTGATAATAGGTTTTGAGACAACTTCAAACATTACAACAAACAATGCAAGGAAGTACTTCTTCATCACAGCATGAAACAGAAGAAAAGATGCGGAAACTACAGCAAATGAAGCAGCAAGAGGAAGAATTTGATAAACATCTAGCTCAAACTGTTCCTGTATGTTATTAACAGTATTAATAATTTTCTTGTTCACATAAAAGTGAAAGAAACGTCCTAATAGTTTCATGTATGTTAATGAAAATCGATCTTTGTTTTAGAATTTACCATTTGCATCTGAATGTGAATTAAAACCATCAGACATTTTGAAACCAAGTCAACAAAATACTTATACAACAAATGTAAGTAGTGGAGTCATACAAGATATGAGTCAACCACCTCCTGGTTATCCACCGGCTCTACCGTATGCCTCTCAACCTTTATCAAATATTAGGCAGATAAATCAGCAAGCGCATCAAAATCAAAAGAGTCCACTTCTTGATGAACGGCAGGACACGCAAGATTATTCTGGGTAAACATTCTTCCTTTTTATAAAGTAGGGTAAAAGGTATATTAGCCTTTTCCTTTTTATGAAATTTAGTTTTTCATTTGATTTAAATTTACTTTTATTTCTATTGCAATTTAACTTGTAACAATACTGAATATTGAAACTGATTATTAATAAATGACTGTCTATAGAAATGGTGTAAGGCGAGATAGTAGCAGTGTAGAAATTGTAAATTGTGAAAATACAAGATCACAAAGTAGATCGCCTGATCGATACAGACATCACAGTCGATCTAGATCACCGCGACACAGAGATAGGGATAGAGATAGAGATAGGGATAGGGACAGGGATCGAGATCGAGACAGAGATAGAAAATCTCGATCAAGAAGCAGATCAAGGAGGAGAAGGTAATCTTACATGTCTTCTTTTGCTTATATTAGAGGCAATATACCTAAATATATATTTGTACATTATTTTATGCACTTTGTTGTGATCATGTGATATTAAATTTTGTATTATTATAAATGTATTATTATATTATAGGTCTCGTTCAAGAGACAGAGGTCGTGACAGAAAACGGGAGGATAGTCGAGAAAAAATGACTGAGGAAGAACGAGAAAAAGAAAGAGAAAGACGTAAACGAGGATTACCACCAATTGTGAGAGATAAATTAAGCGGTAATTTCACCTATTTTCATATGCATGTGCATTTGGTTTTACATTGAAGGAATTGTTCTTCTTGTTTTATTCTCTCTTTATATATATATATATTCTTATATATATATATATAAGAATTTAATATATTTATTTACAGTTTGCAGTACAACTCTTTGGGTGGGACATCTATCGAAATTAGTACACCAAGAAGAACTTTCAGATACTTTTGGAGAATTTGGTGATATTGTCAGTATAGATTTAATTTCACCCAGAGGTTGCGCCTTTATATGCATGAATAGAAGGCAAGATGCATATAGGGCTCTTACTAAGCTTAAAAATCATAAAATGCAAGGAAAGGCAATCACTGTAAGTTAACATTTTTGGTCACCTTTAAAAATAATAATGTATTTTTGTTTTTATTAAAGATATCTATAAATGTATTATCAAGTAACAATAAAACTCTATGTCGTATCAAAATAATAGAATCTTTATTATATTTTAGTTAGCTTGGGCTCCAGGAAAAGGAGTGAAAGGAAAAGAATGGAAAGATTATTGGGAAGTTGAATTAGGAGTTAGTTATATTCCTTGGAATAAATTAGTTAATGTTACTGATCAAGATTTAGAATTATTAGAAGAAGGAGGTATGATTGACGAAGACACTCTACCGCCCAATCTAAAAGGTAAAGGAACAATTGTCTTAAGGAATATTTGAGAAAATTCATGCTAATAGTTACAAATCATTAACAGGTAAATTAAAGCATTCCGGAACAAATGCAGATGTGCTTCAACAACAGTTGCAATTGCAACAGCAAGCATTAGTTGCAGCTGCTGGAATTCCAAATTTGGCGGATGGTATTGTAAATGTAATGCAACCTTCAACTAGTGCTCAACAGCAACAATCGCAGCAACAAACTTCACAACAAGGTCAACAGCAGCAACAAGTAATCGATACAAGTCAACCTCCACCAATTAGACCTCCTACATCAGCTGCTCTTTTACCGCCACCAAATACACAATTACAGATGATGCCACCTGCTTTTACAATGCCGGGAGTTCCTCGTAAGTACTTATTGAAGGAAAATTTTAACGAAAATTGAAGACTCAATCAAAAATAGGTATTAGTTATTTTTATTCTTTCTTTAAAGTTTATCGTTTTATACCTTTTTCCTTTTTTTTTTTTTTTTTTTTTTTTTTTTTTATTGTTTAGGTATGATTGGACCAATGGGATTACCAATGGCACATAGTTTAATGCCGAATGTTCCCATAGGTGTGCCACCTCCAAATATGCAAAGTTTATTAGGGCCACCGGGAATGATGCAAACTATGTTAACGCCACCTGTAAATTCTCCATTTGGAGCAGGTGTTGGCGTCGGCTTATTAACTCAAATTCCTTTACCAGCTCCAGCTGCACCTTCTGATAAACCTAATTCTACTGGTATGTGTATATGATAAATTCATAAAGTGAGCTAAACCATGAATAAAAGAAAGCGATAAAAGTTTAAATTTCATCTCTTTCTAGGTATGCCACATAATGTTCCTCCAATAGGAGTTCCTCCGCCAACAACAGAAACAGGTATGCCAAATTTACCAATGTTACGCCAACCATATGGTGTAGGACCTTCTGCACCTTTGCAAATGCAACTACCTCAACAACAACATTCTGCTGATGACATGGATGTAGAGATGGAAGACGCAATGCCACAAAGTTCAAATGGAGCAAAGAATAAAAGTAATTTAACTGAACAACTTTCACAAAATGAAGAACGAACAGAATCTGATCAACAAGTAGAGGTAAATAAAGTTCATTTATTGTAGCAAATAATGTTATAACTATGTGATTTAGAATGTCCTGCATAAAATTTTAATTTGATGTAAATTTAATAATAGCATCGAGATTATAAAGAAAGAGAAAGAGATCGTGAAAATAGGGAAAGAAGAGACAGAGAGACGCATTTATCTCACAGAGATAGGGAAGGTACTGACTCTAGAATGGATCGCGGAAGAGACCGAGGTAGAGGGAGAGATAGGGGACGCGATCGTAGAAGAGATCTTAGAGATAGAGACAGGGATGACAGAAGAGAAAGGGAAAACCGGGAAAATCGAGAAGGAAATCCACAAACTCAAACTCTTCAGGTAATTATTTGCTGCTAAAAAAAGATTAAATTAAAAGTATTGAAGTAAAGATCTTATTGATCTACTTTTATCAAAAATATCTAAAAAGTAGTATGAAACAATCCAAAAGATTTAAATTACAAAAATTTGTAGTTTGCAGTAATAATACCATTATTTATTGCCATGACAGTAATTTCAATTCATTTTCTATTATTAAGCGACTCTAACAAAATATTTATATTCAGGAAAACGAAACTACTCCAAAAAAAGATGGAAAACCAAGCTTAGCTGATCGTTTGCGTCAATTGGCTGATGGCACACTGCCACTTGAAGATCGTGTCGATCGAATAATACCTCGTAATCGCCAGGAACGAGATAGATCCGATAGAAATTTTGATGATTCTCGATCGGCTCGTGGAGAACCTCTTTCTTCTTTAATGGATTTGCCAAAATTTGGTTTACCTCAAGAAAGAGGTGATTTTCCAGCTCGACCACCAGATTTTCGTAATCCGCAAGATCCGAGAGAATATCAGCAGCAAAGAGATAGACAAAGTTTCGGAAGAGGTCATAGAGGGTCACAGATACACGAGGAATTTATGGATGTTCCAAGGTTGCAAGGAGGAATATATCAAGAGGAATTTGATAATAGAATACATGGACAACAAAGAGTAGAAGAATTCGGAAGACTCGGATCACTTAGAGAACAAAGGTGAGCTACTACTTCGTACTAATTTTTGAATTTACAATTGAGGTAAATAAATGTAAATTACAGAAGTAAATACAATCATCCTAATGTTTATACAATATAAAATGTAAAATGCAACATATGACATTTTTTTTTAATATTCATTGAGTAATGATATTTACATTTTACAAAACATAATTGTGAACAAAATTATAGTATGTTTAAAGCATTGAATTCTTGATTAATTGCTTGCCAAAGGGAGGAATTTGATAGGTCTGAAGTACGAGGAAGGAGACCACTCGATGATCGGGATCGGTTCGATTATGAAATTAGGCGAGATGGTTTTGATCCACGGCTTCAAGATGGTTTCGACCCAAGGGGACACCTTGACCGGGGTGATTTTGAACCTAGAAGGCGAGAATTCTTTGGAATTGATCCTATTTTTGGGATGCCGCCAATAATGGGACCTAGAGGACCTAGACCTGGACATCCTGATGGGTTTGGACCACGGCCAGCTCCCTTAGGAGCTCGTGGACCAGGTAAACAAGTTTAATAAAAAGATAATTCAGGAATTGTTGACTTTTCCACTTGTACGTATTTAACGTAAACGTCAATAATTTTTTATATATTTGCTACCAAACTTTTATATATAACAAAATTTTATTACATTCAACTTTATTATATCGTTCGAATGAATGAATAAATTTAAATTAACGAATAAAAGTTTAACAAGATTTTATTTTATAGGTCCATTAATGTTCCATCCACGAGGTTTGGGACCTCGTCCTCTTCGTCCTGGTATGAGGCCTTTTGGCCCTCGTGGGCCACCTTTTGATCCCCGAGAGCCGGATGCCTTTTTCAGACCACCTTTTGATGATATTCGTCCCCATGTCAGACCACCTTTCGGTCCTATGGGTCCGCCATCCATTATTCCTCCAGAGTCTGCTGCTCCCTGGAGAAATCAGGAACTTCCGCCTGGTTCCTGGCCTTCTGATTCAGAGAATCACTCACAAAGGGATAATCTTAGAGATAAAAAAGGTGGTAATAAACATCCGAATAACATGGAAAGAGAAAATCGAAATAGGGGACGAAAATCTAGATGGACTAATGTTAGTCCATCTGGAGAGGAAATTGAAGAATCAAAAGAACAAGAATCAACCTCTGTGAATGTTGAAGAAAAAGAAGAACCTGCAAAGGAAGAAGAAGTAGCTGTGAAAGAAGAAGTAAAAGAAGAAATTGATATGAAGGAGGTAATCTCTAATGAACAGAAGGAAGATTTAGTAGAAACGGTTGAGACAAAAGAAGAAGGCATTGAAATGAAGAAGGAGGAAGAAGAGGATTGCAGGGATTCTTAGACCAAAGTAAAGAGCGATTTTTCTCTTTAAAATTTTTTCTTACTCTGTGGAGTGGTGTGAGGGAGAATTCGTTGCTTCAATTTGGGTCGAATTGAAACAGTCAGTTTTAGAAAATGAGATACTGAATTTTAGAATAATTGTATTCAATCGATGACAATTATTGTTAAAAGTAGTGGTATTCCGTTTCAATTCTAACCTCTGTAATACTGAAAAAGTTACTGCTAGTTATTAAAAGTAGATCTTAAGGAGTAAATACAACGAAGAAATTATAATAAAAGACATAAAAATGTACGAGCTTTTAATTTATTTTAAATTAATAAATTCGTATATAAATCTATAGTGACTATACTATTCATGAGGGAAATATATCAAAAAAAGACATTTTTATTAATTTTTGGAACTTTACCACATTTCATGTTAAAAAATTATCTTACACTGTTTTAAGATTTGTGTAAAACAAAGACAACAGAAAATACATCATCGATTGAATAGAATAAGATATCTTTAATTCAGAGTTTCAGATTTCAAATAAATTGATTTCGTGATCAATTGGACACTTAAGAAGCTGTGATTTGCAAACACAGGACCTATGACCCGTGGATACTCCAAGTGGCGACTTATTATTTATTAAATTGTAAATACTTTTGTATTTTCGTAGTGAACAAACATACAATATATTCGATTTAAATATATATATTTAACTATTTCTTAGGAACTTTTGGAAATACAAGAAAAGTATTTAATTTAAAAATGAATATAAAAATGAAAACGAATATTTTCTACCATGAATAGAAGAGATTTCGAAATGACTTATTTTGATAACTTATTTAACATTTTTATTGAGCTATATTTTAGTATCTTTTTAGAAATAAAATTTAAAAGGTTAAATATGCATTTTTTGAATTGTAAGAATGATATGTTTTTAATTTGTAAAAGGTGGTTAATAGTATCAGTAAGAATCTGATATATCAAATTGTTTAAGAAAAAAAGAAATATTCGTGAGAAGAAAAATCTTCATTTTTATTGCCATTTTCCGTTTTATATCAAATAATTTTTAAATATCTCTTTTTATATTTCCAACAGCCAAAGAAACAATTGAATGTATACATTTAAGTCGATCGTACTGTATAGATAGACAAATCTTAATAGTAGGATCTTGATTAACCGTGTATCGTAGAAATTTCAAGTATTTTCACATGGACATTTTTCGTTGATTGAACTTTTGTTCATTTAAATTTTTACAATGTTATATCGAAGTAACAATAGATAAAAAGTTATATAAAAAAAGTACTGCGTTTGTAATCGTATTGATTTAAATAAATTTTTATCCTATCTGAATATTATGTTAAGGATAATTATCTTATTTAATAGAAGTAATTTGAAGTTAACAAACTTTGCTGATTTAAAGAGAAATTAAACGTTCAATCAACAGAAAAAGTCAATGGTTCAAACAAATAACCGTGAATTCGGATAAGCAAGATTCTACCACTGCAAATATTTAAATAGATAGAGAGAGAGATTATATATATAAATATGCGTGTGTATGGAAGAGAGAATGTAGAAAATTGACAGAATGTTTGCATGCGTATAAATGATTATGAAAGAGAGAAGAGGAGAGATGGAGAAGATGAAAAAAAGTGAGAATATATATAGCACCGATGTTCGGCGCGGCTCAATCAAACGAAAAATAAATATTTTCTATATAACGTCTTTCTTCATAAGCAGAATTATAGCCTTTCATTCCGCTTGGCTCCCGGAATTGTCTTTACGTTTTTCCTAGAAAATATCGAACTTCAAATATGTAAATTTAACAGTTTACATATACAAAATTGTTTTTAAAAGATTTTGTCTGGGAGTCTTCATTGAAAAATCAAGATAAATTAATTATTGTTGGTTAATTCTACTTATCATTATTTATATGAATGATTCAAAGGATTGTTTGAGTTTATTAATTTTTGTTTATATCTCAACGATATCATTTAATTACGTTATAGGGAAATGTTTCAGACAAAAGTCACATTAAGCCAGTTGTGAGCCAAATCGTAGTGTTTGGAAATTTAAAATTATTTCTAATAATCTATAATATTGATATAGCCCTTCTTTTGAAGGCATATAATTATTTTTTACAAAGCATCTTAGGTAATCACTTGTTAATTGCTGTAGGTAAAATATGTGAAAAGAAGACGTTTTTTTCTTTTCTTTTATAAAGAACAGTGATTTGAAAATGGTGAATGATAATTATGTAATATTAAGTATAATTCTGATGATTATTTAAATTTATATTTTTTTTTTAATTTGCACAAAAAAAAATTTTTTTATATGCCATCAACTATTAAGAATCATTAAATAATTTTAAATTAATTTTAAGTCCGTTTAAACTAACGTATTACTCTATTTAGTTCTTTTACTGTGCAATTTTTATCTGAAAAATTTTTCCTCCGAATATCGAATAACGTATTAAAGAAACATTATTTAAACCGGATGTATTCTGTAATTGGAACCATCGTTTGCATGACAGGAAATAAAGAAATTTGTGAAACAATGAAAGAAAGAAAATTAAAAAACATTTGGGACGATATTCGGAATGGAATGAAATCTTTTCAGAGCAGCTTTGGATACTTGTTCAGTGCTCATACTCGTGTGTTCACATGCGTGAGTCTCTCTCTCTGTCGCCACACGACGATGGAACACCAGCCACCAGGTCGCTTGCGCTCAAACTGAGCGACAAGTGCAAGGTACTGTTGTGTTTTATAACTCATTATATTTATATACATACATACATGCATACATACATACATACATATATATGTATACACACATATATACATATAAATAAATAAATATACATATATTTGTTTATATTTATATTTATTTATTTGTACATATAGAATGATAAATTTCTTTCTGGACGAACTTATACAGATGAATGAGACATATTTATCTATGATATGAATAACTTGGTAATTCGAGGCGAAAAAATTCGCTTTAAGATAACATTAAGTAAATTTTATATGTTAATTTCTCAAATCTTATTTGTAATCATTTGAATTTTTGCAAGAGACATTGGACTTGATTTGTTTTCCAATGAATTTTTATCGAATATACGTTGAAGATTTAAATTAGTGTGTATCATCAATGTCATTTTTAATTCATTTTATAAGTAAACATAATGTTACCAACATGATTAATATCATATGATAGTTGAATCAAACGTATTGTTGTAATAGTTAGAAAAAAGGATGTGTAGTTTTGATAAATAATTGATGTGCAATAATGATAAATAGAATTGATACCACATGAGTAAAATATTATTAAACGAAAGTTTACTATTGAATAAAGAACAAGATTTTGTATTTTACGATTTTAGATTACGTTTTAAGATTAATTAGGAGTAATTGAAGAGTGTAATATATATTGCATTTAATATTCCAAATTTCTGTCTGAGATTATCTGTGCTAAATTTTGTTTAATTGCTGATTGACTTTCTGTTCATATTGAATTATAAGTAGGTAATAAATTAACTATTATAAAATCAAGCCATTTAAGAATTATAACTCGGGAGTTTAAGTTCGTCCAGCATGAAGTACATTTTTTTTTTTTTTTTTTTTTTTTTTTTTTTTCTAACGGATCACTGTATTATAAACTTCTTAGAGTAGAAATATTGAAAAAAGAAAAGAGTAGGTATCGAAATTTAGAATAGCATAAAGAGCCCGTGCACCACTCCGGAACAGAGTTTAAAGAAAAGTTTTCTATTTGTTTCTTTTTCACAAGCTGATAATTTGATCTATAATGATTGAATGATTATGATCGCGATTACATGAACAAATAGTTGGTCAGTTATGTAAATATCTATTTGCGTATTTATATGCATTAGTAATTACTAATAATACGATTAAACAGAATAAGTATTATAAATGCATAGATCATTGTAAAGTCTATTTTTAATGTTCTTCACGATAGAAGCATTGTCATTTGTAATATTTCAATTGAACATAAACTAATTTATGCACGATTAGCATTTTGTATAAGATATATAATTTTTGTTTGGTTTATAAGTAATTTTTTTCTTTTTATTCTTTTTTTAAATCAAATATAATGCATTTTGTAACTTGTTATTGACGTCGATTTGATCAATGAAAAAAAGTTTTGACATGCACATGCGCGAAAGTTCGTGGTCAATATCAGGTTTAGAGTTCTTGTATACCTGCATGCTGTAACCTCGAATTTTCATGTGTTCATGCATCTACAAAATATCAAATATTTATAAGCGGTCCAATGTAGAAGATACTTTGTAAGATTTGGTATAATTGAAAGGTGGCAAATTTTCAATATAAAATGAACAATTATTGATGTTTTTTTATCACTACTAATTATATCATTGTTAGAGTTTTATACTAACAATTTACATTATTACATAGTAATTATAATTACTATTATTGAAATTATAATTTCATCATACTACAGGCATAATTTCCTACTGAATTGCTGCTTATAAATGAAAATAAAAGTTTCATAAATATTTTTACTAGGATGTACTGCAAAAGAGTAATACTAGAAAGTATATAATACAAGCTTTTTGAAATTAATTTAGATTATACATCATTAAAACCTTATTTTACTAAAATTTTCCACTCATTTAATTCTATTTTGATTGACAAATGTACAGCATCAAAAACTATCGGAGATTACAAGTTTTCATTTTTCTAATTTTAATTTAAATTTAATTATCTATTAAATGTGAAAAAATTGATAACTGAAATAAATAATTTAAATTTGGTGATCTCAATTTTTTACGAATAAAAATAAAAATACTTAAAATCAGTGATTTTTTGGAATAAGTACAACTAAATAATACCAAGTAAGTTAGAAACCACGAACTTTCTGCCTGTTAAATTAATTGAATGATTAATTTATAAATTAAACGTTTGCAAATGTGTATTATTATTTGTCTAACGGATATAAGTCAATCTTTATTCCAAATTATTAACGTAATAAATTACATTTTCGCAATACATAATTCGAACTAAATATATTTTCATATTTGTTTCAGGCACAATAAATCTTGGAATAAGAAACGGATCTATCACGTGGTTTTTCCTCATTGTATTTATTGTAAACATGAGCATTTTAATAAAATTGAGATATGAATGTAGGTTGCAATACGAGAATATCATATTATATTAGATAATTCATGTTAATTATTTTTACCATTTGGTTATTTGTTTCATTTTCTAATTCGTATACAAGTATTTTATAACGACAAACAAATATTTCTTTCGCATATAATTGATATATTAGCTAGAATTACAAAAAATTGCATTGTTTTTTCATCAAAACCAGATAAGACAAATAAACAATAACAAAAATTTCTTACTATGTTTCACTCTAATTCTCTTGTTTAAATTTCATATAGGAAAGTTTTTAATTTTTGTGTACATAAAATACAATAATAAATATTACTTTAAAAATTGTATTAAACGCGCGGAATATTAAGTTTACAATGAATGTTAATGTAAAAAAGAATATTCTATATAATTGAAATATCGAGAAATATTTATTAAGAATTTAATAAAAATTTAATACCATTTATATATGTATTATTTTGCTGCTATAAAATTATATGTTAGAAGGGAATGTATGTATATATAATAATGTTCCATAAATGCCTTAAAATTTAAATATAGAGTAATAAATAATAAAAGTTAATGGAAATTCTATATATCAAATGTAACATCACTTTATGTATATGGCGTATACTTATCTAAAAATATATCTTGACCTTATAATTCAAATTATACGCAACCTAAAAAAATAATTGTTATATATAAATATTCTTTATATATCTAAAACTGATGATGATATGTTCATTTTGATGAATAGCACTGTGCTTTTTATTTTATAAGGTATAAAATACTTTATAATATTTAGTATTATTACAAAAAACATGACGATATTATATTAAAATATGTCGTTGTCTAAAAAAAAAAAAAAAAATACAATGCAAGAAACTTGTATTGTATACTTATGTAAAATCGAAAAAAGAACATGAAAATTAAACTTTATGCACTACTTTAAATGAATACTATCTATAATTATAGTAATTATTTCCTAATATATTACAAATACTTCATGACATTATTTTAAAAATTAAATTATATTAAGAGTTTCTGTTAATAATTATCTTTTATTTAAATGAAATCTATAAATATAATTGTTTACGATTTATTGAAGCACATTTTCATTCATCAATTACATAATTGATTTTAAAGTTTTAATGTCTTTCTTTATATATTGATAAAGTTTTAATTATCTTAATCTGTTTCGTAACTTTAAAATACACATATGCGGTGATTACAAAATATTAATTACATCATGAACGTGTGATAAATCAAATTAATTCTATTATTTTTAGCACATTTTTTTATAAATTATGATTATGAGTATTATTTAATTATACCCTTAAACTATAAGTTATATCAATTGCAAATTATAAAACCATTGTTTGATTACTATCCAATGTAACTGTTTTACATAACTGTTAATATGATGCATTAAATTGATATACACAATGTTAAAATAATATACATGATGTACATGATGTATTAAAAGATATTATAGTTAATCTTCTTTATCAATAGCTTCAATTCTTTCAAAGACTTGAGGATGACTACAATGCCAACTAGAATACAATTTATCATAAAGAGGGAAACTAAGATTATCCTCCTGTAGCTTAATTAAAGAGCTTTTTAATGTTTGTCCATGTCCCAAAATTTTTGCAAACTTATCTGCTTCGAATTCAAATCTTCGTTTAACTATATTTGTTATGTATTGGACTAACTGTAAAAATTGTAAAACAATTTATAAATATTATAAATATTACTTTAAATATCATTGTTCATCATAAATAAAATATACATAAATTACACCTTGAAAGCAAAACAATTTAAAATTATTTTGAAATATTTGCGAAGTCACATATATATATATATGAATGAAATTTTACAAAATACTTCGCAAATATTTCAAAATAATTATATATATATATATAGCAAACTTACAGTATTTTACGCATGCAGAGATTTAAAAGTAATACATTAAACTTACTACATTTAGAGGATTTGAAATATAGATAGTAATAATAATGAATCCTATAAACGTGGGTTGACTATCCATAAACCCAAAAGCTTCAAATATAGGTTTATAATCAAGAAGTTTTGCATACAGGTAAATATTCATCAACAAGTGTACCTGCAAAAATATGTTTTTATAAATTAGTAAATAAGATGTAATATTGTTAATATGTTGCCTAAAAATTTACCTGGCCAAGTATAAATCCCTTTAATGTATGACTATATTTCCAATGTCCTAATTCATGTGCCAATACTGCTATTACTTCATCTGTAGTACATCCTTTTGTATTTTTTTCACCTTCTGCTGGTTTATAATACTCCTTGACTAAAGTGTCATAGAGAACAATTCTTTTATGTTTATGAAAACCATACAGATATGCATTGCTGTGTGATGATCTTTTTGAATTTTCAACAATAAATATTTTATAAAGTGGATAGTTGATTGACGCTGCTAACTCTTCAATCTTTTTTTTCAGATCCCCACTTGGAAGAGGTGTGTATTTGTCAAAAAGTGGTGCAATTAGTTCTGGGTAAATAATCATAAGGAAAAGGGCAGCAACTATTAAAAATATCCAAAGATAAAAGAAGCAGTACCCTCCACCATTTTTTATGATCCATGTTACAGCACATAGGAAGGGTACTGCAAGTATCTCACATACAACAAATTGAAGAAGCTGATCTTTGATAAAGAATAACGGTGTCTAAAATTAACAGTATTAAATTAACAGAATATAAAAATTACTTTTATCATATTAGAAGAAAAATTTTTACTTTCTTACTTCTTTATTAAAGCCATGTTTTTGTTCCACAACAAATGTAGAATAAATCTTAAATGGCAAAATTATTATATCATAGATAACGTTTATAATGAACATACAAACACCACTTAAGAGAATTTCATTTTGATCATCAAAGCCACAATATTTGACAATATCAATACTCCATAGCCAAAATCGATAGTAGCATAAATTTAACAAATACACCTATAAATATTTAAATGCTTATATATTATAAGAACTATATAATTTCATTTTAAATATTACAACATAACATAATATATACATGTATAAATAAAAATTTCATACCGTGGTACAAAGTTCAGAAAATATACTCTCAAAATCATGAAATTTTAATTGATCTAGCAAATAACTGTGTGCTTCATTATAAACATCCTTTGTCATTAAACCTTCAATTGATTTAGGTAAATCAGTCAATCTCATCATCAAATTTCTCTACAAAAAAGAGAACTTACATTGCTTTACGTATAATATAGAGTTATTTTTATAAATCTAATTTTATTAATAATAATTATTTTCTAAAAGAGAAATATAATTTCTTTAAATATTATGTATTTTACAAAAATTAGGAAATCGTTATAATAGAAAGGCGAATCTATGTTATAATTAATTATTATAATGAAAAAGAAATCATGTTTTAAGATAAAATTAGAAATTAACAAGGTGAGGAAACTTAACATTAATGATTTAGGTTAATAGTGGTCAGATAAAATTTACAACATTTACCTGTCGAAGATTTAAATAATATTTCCAAAGAAGTAAAAGCCATGACACGGCTAAAATTTCATAAAGTATGTTTTCCTCGATAAATTTTAAAAAATTCGACATTCTTTTGTATTTAATAAATAAAAATTATTCTTTCTGTATTCTACCTTGGTCACCGGTTTACTACAATAAAGTTAGAGATACTGAGGTTACCGCAACAACATATACTATAATCTCTGTTTTGAACATCGAAATGAAGTAATGCTTTAATGAAATTTTCATCAACGTGTCCTATATTTTCTATTATCTTATAATATTAATATCAATATCACAAATTTCTCGATATCGGATATATATATATATATATATATATATATATTTTTTTTAATATTATGAATTTTATTTTTTGAATTGAATGAATTAGATTGAAAATAATAAATATCGAACTTTTAGTAACTATGTTCTAAGAATATTACTGTAAAAAAATCAGTTTGAAAACATAACAGTTTGGAGTTCTATAATAGAAAATAATATCAGATAATACATATACAATTATCAATAAGAACTCTGTCTTTCCGTATTAAGTATTTTTGTATAAGTAGAGAGGTTATGAACTTTGTACAGCGAACGACATGATGAACGTAATAAACATATTATCGTAAAGTATGGCGCCGGAAAGAATAAATGGGATTAATGGAAATCACCTAAAAAATGTACCTAACATCATAAACAGGTACTGGTTTTATGTAAAAATTTATTTTAAGATAATATTTATAATCTTATATCTAATAATTGATGATAAATTATCAAATAATTTAAGACATGTTGATAAGATTTAGGTGATACCTTATTTAAAAAAAGTAATCAAAGTCATTTTTTGCTTCAAATCATGGAACATTTATAAAATAGTAATTCTATTCACATTTTTGAAATTTTATTCTAATCTGCAATTAAAAATAATATAGTTAATAGTATTTAAACAATAATAAGTTTCTTCTCTATTTAATGGAATGATGCTGTTATTTTTAAATAAAATGGTTTTATTGCAGTATACCAAATACGTCATCACCATTTCCTTCTTCAAATCTTCAACCAGGAAATCCTCCACCAATACCTCCGCGTCAACCAGTCCAAAATTATTCTGGACTTAGTGATCATAGACCATTCGGATCTAATTATTATGGAGGATACGGATTTGGTGGATATGGTAATCAATATAGGGGATTTAATGGATATGGAGGATATAGTTCATATAGTTCATATGGTCCATATTCCAATTATAATAATTATGGAATGTTTGGTGGACACAGTGGTGATGCCGAAAATAGGTAAGAAGCCTATAACGTGTCATATTTATTTCATGTGTTATGTCATATTTAATCTTTTCAATTCATTTTTCATTTTGTTTGTAATAATAGAAGATTTTGTGACTCGATTCCTAATGATAAAAAATATATAGAATTCTCAATGTTTTTATATGTAATTTACAATCTTCAAATGTGATAAACAATTTCCAAAATTATTGATTATAGATATGAACTATTGATATAGAATATAGATATAAAAGAAATATGAAAATTAATTAAATAGTTAACTGAATTTTGATAGAAATAATGAAATAAGTTAGTAATAGTTGTTTGGACTTGTTTACAGATTTTCCCAATATGTTGAGGAAAATACCAGGTCAACTTTTCAGTTGATCGAGACAGTTCTTCATACATTTTCATCTATGACAATGCTATTGGAATCCACATATTTTGCTTTAACAAATTCATTCAGAGCAATTTTAAATGTTGCAGAAAATGTTGGAAAATTACGCTCCACTGTAAATCAGTTACTTAGCACTTTTGCTTTAATTAGATTTTTTAAATGGTTGTACAGGAAGATTGTACACTCTACTGGTAAGGTTTTCTATTATATTTTACAGTTTACATGATATGTAGTTGTACGATATGAGTTAACAATATGTTATACTAACCATAATCTGTTTCGTATTGTAAATGAAAAATGTACAATGTACATTCTTATTCGTATTTTTTATTAAATATTCTTTTAGGTTATCAAAATCAAGATTCAATAAACGAAGAGTTATGGGATAAATCACTAGCAAAAGTTAGAAGTGTAAATGTTCATAATTCTTCTTACTGGTCTGGGTTTTTAATATTCAGTGTATTCTTTGTAGTACCTTATATAATTCATAAAATTTCGAATAATATTAAAAACATGCAAATAAAAGGTACTAAAACATAAAATACCTTTGATAGCTATTTAAAGATTATGTGTTATGAATTTTTTACATATAAAATAAAGTGACTAAATAAGAATTTAATCTTTAGGAAAAGATCCAAAAGAATGGCAAGATATTGAGGAACCCGTATATATTGCAACAGTGTTATATGACTTTGTTGCCACTCACAATGATGAACTCAGTATAAAAGCTGGTCAAAAAGTCTATATTGCACCCAAGTCCCTACAACCAAAAAATTTGCCGGGATGGTGCAAAGCTACTGATAATGTAAATGTTGGTCTTATTCCTTGCAATTACATTAAAGTTATAGGACAATTGAAAAAAGTGAAAAGGGATAATGAAACAAACTCTGTAAATGAAGAAAAATCTTCTACAAATGAAAGTTCTAATCATAGCAATAGAAAGGATTCACAGCCTATAAGAAATGATAGAACTGTTGAAAATGAAGCATAGGGAAGTTGGTTTTAAATGATTTTATTAAATGTTTTATAACTTTCAACAATACACTAGAATTTATATCCAATAAATTTTGAAACTTTTCTACATTTCATTTTTATTGTAACTTAAATTCGAAACAAGAGAAATTTGTTTTGGACCAAATTATATGAAATATAAATTTATACCACTAACATAAATGGAGTTTTAGAAATATGGAAATAATGGTTTCTGATAAATATAACTAACAATTTAAGTTATAAAATAATTATATTTTAAGGAATTAAAATTTTATTTAGATTAAAATGGGAAATATTTAAAATTTATGTATTATAAGATCAAACTTTTTAAGTTGTTTCTTTTAATGGGTATAGTAAGTGGAATTACTAGCATATAATGTATAAGTCTATATAGTATTTGTATTTATACCGCCATTTATAATAATGATAGTTTTGATACTCAATCTGTTCTATCAGTAAATTCATATAAAATTTATTTTAATTTTTGTTTATAAAGTAAATTGGATACTTAAACAAATATTGTTCTATTTGTTGCATTTAAAAAATTAAATATTATGAAACAATACAGTTGTTTATTCTTACAATATATATATAAAGCTATATAGAAAATCTTAATCTGCAAAAAAATCTCTTTCATTGTATAAGAAACTTCTAAGAAAAAATAAATACTTGTAATATGTCGTTTTAAAGGATTTTCCTGTTTTAAATAATAATTGTACTTACCATGGCAGATAAAAATTACGAAATTACAATTAAAAGTAACTTAATTGAAGTAAAAGAAAGGAAATTGATTTTTAAGGATCACTTTTAAGGAATTTACAATCGCTTTCACATAAAATACTTTATAGATATATATGTATATTGAATATGTGTGCAATAATAGTTTGAATACACACACATATATGTGTATATATGTATATTTATATAATTTACAATTTCACTTTCTCTCTCTTTTCAACAATATGAACAACAGATTCTACGATCTACACAACAGATTCTTAGTTGTTTTAGCATTCTAAAGAAGGGAATGTTTTGTTAGAAAGGAAAATAGTATGAAAAGAAGAGAAAAAGAAAGTGTGAGAGGAAATTTTTAATCATCGAATTTGCGATTAGGATTGGATCCAAATAGGGCAGAACGTATATCTGGTACTAATTGTTGTGCTATTAATTCTAATCTCGTTTCCAAAGTATTGCTGACTTTTATACGCCCTAAAAACAGAATGATATGAATCACTTAATTTAGTTAAAAAAACGTAAAAAATTGAAATAAATGATAAATCTTGTTTTTGTTAAATATATAAGAATATTGTGCAATTTATTAAAAAGTATGCATTATCTACTAACCTCTTGCTGCAAGTAAATCAACTCCACCACAACTATCAGAAGGAAGGAAGTTATCTTGATCAATTTTAACTGTGACATCTTTCTTTGTTATTTGTTTATAATCATCTTGAACAGAATCAAAAAGTGATTCTACTAGAGGAACGTCTACTTGACGTACTCGAACAACAACATGGCTTTCTGTTAACTAAAAATTACAGATACATAAAGATAAATTTTGCAAACGTCTATACCCTTTTTCTATAAAGAAAAACAATGACTAAAAGTAAAAATAATAATAAATGTTATGAAGAGAAAATTTAAACATCTGTAAAGTTTTGTACCCGGCATAATCCTTGTACAATCAATAATTTCAGAAGTTCCCTATATTGTGAAATATCCTGCATTACTTCCCCTAATCTCTTTCTAGCTTCATCAAGTACATTACGAACATGATCTTCTCTAATTTTGAGGACTTTTAGACGGGCTTGATTCAACATGTTGGATGATTGACTATAAAATAACAGAAATTGAATTATTTAAATAGAACCTATTTACTATAAAAAACTTCTCTTAATAGTATATTATAAAAATATTTGTATATAATAGTTAAAATTATTTTTATAATATCAAACATACATCTTTTTTTGAAGTTCTACTTGTTTTTCTTTCTTTTCATAATATTCCATAATTTTAAGCCTTTGTTGTTGAACTAAGCGTCCCTTTTCAATATTAAATTCTTCTTCTGCTTTAGCATCAATTTCTTCTGCTTTCTCATTGGCCTCTTGTTCAATGAAGGCCATCATATGATTAATCTAAAATATTAATAATTATAAAAATATACATTTTTAATTTTTAATTAAAGAAATATAGAATTAAATTTATTCAACTTTTTAATACATTTCCTTTTACTTTTTACAAAAATATAAATTTATAAGTATATATATATATATATATATATAAAATTTTATTAACAGAATTTGAATTAAAACCCAAACATATTTCCAGATGAAAGAATAATAATACTTTAATATTTAAGAAATAATATTTTTAACTTTGATAGAATCCAACTAAATAATCAATGGTTGTATTATACTTGTTAATTTTTTGTTTCGAAAAAGTAAATTACTGACATTGTTAAAACTTTGATTTAAACAAAATTACTACTCAAGTTATTATTATTTATATAAACATAATTGAAGTTACTTAATACTTAAGAAGAATATTTAATTCAATCAAATTTATTATTTATACTGAATTGTAGATGTTTAAATCATTATTGAAAAGAAGGACAATAAGAATAAAATTTTGTCAAGAAAAAGTGCCAGGAACAAATATTTCATCCAAGCAACAATATAGAATAAAATGCAAAAATAGCTTAAAATCGATGCTCCAAGGAAATTTGTAAATACTTCAATTGAAATACTTTTTACCTGCTTCTGTACATCTCCATCGCTTAATGCCATTTTGAAGTTTAAGGATTCTTCGATTTTACAATAGTAACGACTTTCTTAATTACTACTTTACTTTTTTGATGAACAAATTCTAAATCGAAGTTTTCGAGAAGTCAACGCCTACTGATGAAAGTATCTTCAGTTAATGACGATCATATGACACAGGTAGTGTGTTCATAAAACTAACTTATTTAGCTGAAATATATATCACGGTATGTGTTCTCAAAACTAATCAAGATTTACTATACTTTGTTTGCAAACTTTAATTTAAATAATGTATGTATGAAATAATTGTCTTTATAAAGTTATTGCTTTTAATGTAATATAAAAATACATGCATAAATTATATGGATATAAATATTGAGTATAAATATTTTAGAATAATATTTTTTTATGAAATAAACATGTAAATCTAGAAAAAAAATTAATTTTGTTTTTTGTGACTATATTTAATTAATGAAAATTACTACTATTATATCTTAATTAATGAAAAGTTATTGATGAATTATTAATTATTGAAAAATGTTGCATTGTGTAATTTCAATAATTTTTGGTTAAGCGGTATCAGAAGCGGCATATTTAATAAAAAAATTGTATACTACTAATTTTTAATATTTCTGTTATAACGTAATATACAAAATTTCTTTAGAAAACACTAATTTCTAAAATCAACATATACATTTAAAAAAATTCTACTTTATATTGTGACATTTCAGTATATTTGAAAAGTTGAATTAACTAGCCCGTCTTCAGCGTGCATGTCGGTGGTTACGTTTCGTACTTTTATAAGAAAACATCATTCTTAATTGAAATTTTACATACTCTTACAATCTAACAGTATAATTCACTGTAAAAGGTGACATACGCCGTAATAATTGTCAAACGAGTAAACTGTCAAATAAATTTCAAGAAGGTAATGTTTCATTGACTCTAACCTAATAATATACATGCTGCTTTTCGTTATCTGATTTTCAAAAAACATTAACAAATTGTTTTTATCGATATTCCAGTCTTTTGTATCTACAATTATGTTCAATAATTAATGTGCTATTAATCTTCTTCACTTTTCTTTCCTAAACCTTGATCTTTGTTTATTGTATATTCGACTTTAAGGTTAAGTTATTAGTTTTTAAATTTAATGAACAATTATTTAAGAACATTGAGATGTTAAATAAACATTAAAGTGAAATTAGTTCGATAATTGATTACTTATTAAAAACTTTTAGAAATTATGCTTTTTTTTAAAATTGTCAAATTATATAGAAATTGGTTAATTACATTTTGTTGTGTAATATACAATTGTATAAACATATTATTTTATTTTTATCTAAATTGATATTTTACTTCTATTAATCTTAACTTGTTTTAGTCTTAATTTATGAAAGGAGTAATTGTTAAATATGCATAGTAAAATAATTTGTAATTGAAATTAATAGATGAAAAGACATTCCTTGCTTTGGACTATTTGAGTTTCAGTGTTATATGGTTATTTTATTACAAATGTGTTGGATATTTAATTGAAATCTTATAGAATTAATGTATTATTAAATATAAAAGTAAAAATATGTATGATATAAGAATAATAAAATCCTATTAATATAATTATGAAATTAAAAGACCAAAAGATATAACAAATAATCTAAGAATATTAGGGGATTTTTTGAGAGTTTCACAACTATAAGCTTAATTAAATGTGTGTTTATAGGACAATAAGGACAAAGATGTCAAGCGCAGAATCATTGGCCGAAGTAACAGATGTAGTTCAAATTCTCAGACAATGGGAAGAGGAACATTCATCACCTACGTATGATCCAGTTCCAACATTACGAAGACTGGCAGAAATTATAGAGCTAGAAACAGAAAATTATTTAAAGATGGATCCTGACCCATTTGATGAAAGACATCCATCACGCACAGATCCAGAGTGCAATTTTGGACATATATTGAAAGTATTATTTAGAAAAGATAATTTTATGACTAAGGTAAGTCTAGTATTGCATTTGAAAGGAAATAATATAGTTGTTAATTATTATATATATAACTTGAAAGATTATTACATAATTTATTATTCTGTTAACAGCTTATAAATGATTACTTAAGGGACACTTATTGGTCACGTGCGGGTATTACGGGTCGTGATGTTAGAAAGCTCAATATTGCAGCCTGTCGTCTTATGCTTGATATACTTCCTGGTTTAGAAACTTCTGCAGTTTTTCAGCCAGATATGGAAGGACTCATTCATCGTCTGTTTTCTTGGGCAGAAAAATGCGTAGAACCCTTGCAAAGTTATGCAACTGGGCTTGTAGCTGCTGCAATGGAAGTTCAGGAAATTGCTACAGGTTTCATTTAATTTTAAATAAAGCTTGATATTAGCATTAATATTTAGAATATAGAATTCAGGAAATAATTATTTGTTATTTTTACTAAAGGATTTAGGGAGCAAAATGCAAAAATGGTACCACTGATGTTACAAAGGCTTCATAAATTACAAGAGGAAGCTCAGGAAGAAAGACAACTCGCAGCTAATAGTAGACCATTTGCACATTTTGGTCAAGACAGAAATAGTGGAGGGGATGGAGAAAATAAAGGTGTGCCTGGGAAAAGAAAAGTAAGAATAATTCAATGTATATGATAATATTTAGGAACATCATTTTGTAAATACTAAATATTAAAAATTGTATTCAAAGGTGAGAGAAAAACGAAAAGAGAATGAAATTCTCAAAAGTTCCAATCATAGTAATTATTTTTCTGAAGAAGAAGAAGACTGTGCTCAGTCCTCTGAAGATTCTGCTCCCTTACCCAAGAAAAAAAAAAGCGATACAGAATGTGAAACTCCTGTAAAAAATAATACAGTGTATCCAGAGATAATGTCTCCACCTTTGTCTGTGCCAAAAAATTCTAATTTAAATAATCAAGTTACACCATCCAAGGCACAAAGTACACATAATAGATCATTGAATGCTTCTTCTGTACGGTGTAATTTGCAAAAAAATTCGTCTTTAATGCAAAGTTCCACTACATTATCAACATCATTATTAGAAGGGAATTCTAATTCTTCATGGGCAGAGATGGAATCATATGTCATTGGAAATATACAGATGCATCCTCCAACATTAGGTACAAGACAAATGTTAATACTAAGGTAAAGATATTAATTTCATATTTCACATTACTTCCAAATATTTATTAAACGTATATTTCTATTTTATAACAGGTATCTTACTCCAATGGGTGAATATCAAGAATTCTTAGGTCATGTATTTGAACAAAATGCTTTAGAACTGATTCTGAAGTATATTAATGTTAGAGAAACGAAGGACAGTCGCTTAGCATTTGAAGCTCTGAAATACTTAGCTTCCCTTCTGTGTCATAAAAAATTTTCTATTGAATTTCTTAATGTTGGAGGTCTTCAAAAGCTATTAGATGTTCCAAGACCCAGTGTTGCAGCTACTGGTGTCTCTATCTGTTTATACTACTTAGCATATTGTGAAGATGCAATGGAAAGAGTATGTCTATTGCCAAAGCATGTCATTTCAGATCTTGTTACCTATGCATTATGGCTCCTAGAACGAAGTCATGATTCTGGAAGGTGTCATGCAACAATGTTTTTTGGATTTTCTTTTCCATTTAAAGTGATACTTGAAGAATTTGATGCACAGGATGGGCTTCGAAAACTTTTCAATGTGGTAAGAATTGTTTTAAATCACTTTCATCAATTTTAGCATCAATTTTTTAGTATTTAATACATACATTTTTTAAGATTTCCACATTACCAATTTTAAACATAGAGGAAGAACCAGCATTAAACGATGATGAAGAATGTGCTTCTAGGCAAATAGTTAGGCATGTTGCAGTAGCTTTAAAACGATATATGGAAGCCCATTTACATCTTAAAACTGAACAATTACAAAGAGCAGAAAATGCTAGAGCAGAGCGTGACACCTGGCAACCATCGTTACCACCTTATAAGGCTGTGAAACTAAGCAGTGAAGAAGTTCAGGCAAAGGTAAAAATATTCAAATTTAAGTATTAATAGTATTCATGGTATTAATAATTAAGTACTAATTTATATTATGTATTAAATTCAATTCAAAACAAATTAAAAAATATTGTATATAAGGTAACTGTTAATTGTAGTTAATTATTTTTCATTATTTTCAAAACTATTATTTTTGACATAATATTAAAACATATATAGCGTAAAACATATACATATAACATATATTATAATATTATAACATATAACAATATAATATAATGGTTCATAATAGAGAAATATAAATATTTATTAAATTCATGTTTATTAAAGGTGGAAATACTTCAAGAATTAATGTCTGTAAGAGCAGTATGGCCGCCAGTAGAAGAGTTATATCGTCTTGGAGGCATAACGCTTCTTCTTCAAATTATTGCCTTTGCTAGAGAATGGAATTATAGTGGCAGGGTTCATACAACTTCCAGCGCAGAAACGGTTCGCTCTTGCTTAGATGTAGTAGCTATTTGTTCTGTAGTGCCAAAAGTGATGTTATTACTTTGTGAAAGAGTAGACATGCCTGATATGTCAATGACAATGGCAATTAACTTACTCTTAGCTGCAGCAGAATGCGAAATTATTGCAGATCCTGATGTACAAAGGGCTGCACTGAGAGCTGTAATTAATTGTGTCTGTGCTCCTATAAATAGGGTAATGGTATATATTAAATAAATATTAAATAATTGAACAACTTTAAAATAATAAGTCACAGTTATCTATTTATTTTACATTACAGATTGGTGGTAATGTAGCAAGATACTCAATAACAGGTTCTGCTAAGAAAAAAGCAAATAATAATAGCGAAGAGTTAATACAAAAAATTTGGGGAAGTGTCAGGTCTAATAATGGAATAATGGTATATATTGATAAATATGTATACATATTTTATCTAAGTAAATATTAATTATTAACAGTTTTGATCAATTTTAATATTTCTTTTGCAATACTTAGTTTTTGTATTAAACACTATTACTTTTTTCTTAATTTAACTTAATTTTGCTTCTTTATTTTATAGGTTTTGTTACAATTGATGATGGTTAAAACTCCGATCACAGATGCAGATAGTATAAGAGCATTGGCTTGTCGAGCTTTGGCAGGTTTGGCACGAAGTGAAAAAGTCAGACAAATAATTAGTAAGCTCCCCATGTTTTTTGATGGACAAATTCAGGCACTTATGAAAGATCCAATACTTCAAGAAAAGAGGCAGGAACATGTTATGTTTCAAAAGTATGCTTTAGAGCTAATGGGAAGAGTTTCTGGAGAAGCAAAACCTACCGGAGCAGAATATGAAATTTCTTTAGCCAGTTTACATAGAGTAAGCTTTATTTTAAACTTATTTAATTCAATTTGTATCGCATAATAATTTAATTCAATTATTGTTTCAATATATTTTTTATATTTGATTTCATTTTATTGTTCTCTTAATAACGCTAAATTTTAACTTTACAGGCAAATGTAGTGGCACAAACAAGAATACAATATAACGAACAACAGTTAAATCAATTAATATATCAGCATTTAATGTCAAAAAGCTTAACAGAAACTGCATCGACACTCCACAGGGAAGCAAATTTAGATTCTTCTGCAATTATGAAACCAGTATGTACATATCAACCATTTACTTACCGCAGTCCTGCAACTACTGGAGTAAGTTATATCCATAAGAATTAAACAAATTTCGTTTGTAAATTTGTTGAATAGATATAATAGAAAAGAGAGCATATACATGAAATTTAAATATATATATTTTTTGTTTAGACAAGAAATGGATTTTCTCCCAGCGCAACGGTAAATTTGTACAATACGAACAGATGCAATCAAAGAGAAGTCACTTCGCGAAACAATACCACACCTACTTCATCATTTAGGTACATATCTCATTCAAATACCGGTTCGGGTTCATCGTCATTATCTTCCGGAAATAATATACGCATGAAGCATTCTGACTGCCTCAATCAAAATGTTATTCCAAATAGCACAAATCAACTAATTAAATTACAAATTAATCAAAAGTAAGTTTATATTATAGATATAATTTTTTCTGTCAGTTATTAATTGAGTCTATATATGATTTTATTTGAGAGTTATAAATAATATAAGATAAATTAAGTACTTAAATAATTTCAGAAAAAATCAATCCGATAAGCAGCCTCTAGTCAATCAAATAAATTGTCACTCAATTAATCAGCCAACAGTATGTCGATCACTACAGAAACAAATTTCGAGAGACCCTGCAGGTGGTGGAGGACCTGGAGTAGCTACATCAAATCCATCTACTATAACACTGGATTCTATTATAACGGAATATTTAACTAATCAACATGCATTATGTAAAAATCCTATGGTTACTTGCCCTCAATTTAATCTATTTGAGTATGTATTTTTAAAATTAATTTATTTAAGTGTTATAAGTGGAATTTTGTTTAAAAGGTTTTTAATATTATTTACTATTTGATTCTTATAATATTATAATAAAATAATATTTAATTTTAGACCACATAAATGTCCAGATCCCTGTACAAAAAATTCAATACCAACAAATGTAACAGTAAGACTGGCCAAAAGAGCATTAGGCATGGATGGTAGAAGATTGGATAGGAGACTTATTTATAGCCGATTTTGTCCTGTAAAAACTTTCCGGCCTACGGATGTTGCAACCTTCACCTACTGTATCTTTTCAGTAACGTTATCTATATTTTATCAATATTAAAAATACATAGATATTCATATTTTATATATTATCATTAGTTTTGCTGATATAAATATTTAATAAATAATTACAATAAACTCGTGATAATATATTTATAATATATATAAATAATATATATATGTATAAAAAATATTTTCTAATTTAATGTATGTTATTATTTTTACAGCCCTGTCAACAATATTTAATGTTAGGTACTTATGCGGGAGATGTAAAAATGTACAATATACATACAGGATTAGAGGAAGCGACATATTCATGCCATGAATCTTATATTTATCACATGGAATGCAACCAACGTGGAAATTTGTTATTAACTTCTACTCCATGGAGAAGTCCTATGTCTGTACTTTGGAGTATAGGAACATTCTTTGATTTAAAATTATCTTTAGAAAACATAGAATATGTTGAATTTGGTAAACTTCAAGATAGAATTATTGGAACTGACAGTGGCATTGCAACAGTATGTTTCTTTTTCTGTATAATTATCAGCATGAAAACGTTTTGATAATTTTCACAACTGCCTATATGTAATTATTTCTATAATTTTTTTCAGATTTATGATATAGCTACTGGACAATTAATAACCAGCTTCGCTCCTTCAATTTCTAATCGATACACTATGAATCGTGCTACTTTTAGTATGAATGATGAATTGGTTTTACATGATGGAATATTGTGGGATGCAAATTCAGGGAAACAAATTCACAAATTTGATAAATTAAATCAAACGCTTAATGGAGTTTTTCACCCTAATGGTACTGATATTAATCGCATATAATTTAACAATAGATTTGTACTAAAATAGAGTGAAATTTACTAATACAGAATAATATATTTAATATTAAATAATTTGTTGATAGGTATAGAAGTAGTGTCGAATACAGAGGTTTGGGATTTAAGAACTTTCCATTTGCTGAAAACAGTGCCAACACTTGATCAAATGGAAGTAATCTTTTCTCCTGTTAATAATATTATATATGCTGTATCACTGGAGAAAGAAAATATAGATGAAACTAATTATATTACTTCATTTAAAACATTAGATGCTTTGGACTACAGTAATATTGGTAAGCTACGGTGGTTATTTAAATAATTGTTGTAAGAATTTATTAGGTAATTTTTATTCTGTTGAATATTTTGAATTAATTCAATCTAAAATAAAAAATAATTATCATAATTAAATAATTATAGCAACTTATGATGTTAGAAGAGGAGTTTACGGATTGGCTTGTAATAAATTTGACACACAAATAGCAGTAGTTGAAATAGTTAATGAATTCGAAGAGAATCATGAGTCCAGTGTAAGGCTGTATGATGTTGGCAGAAGAAAAGGTGATAAAGATGAAACAGATGAGGATGATGATGAAGAAGATCTTGATGCAAGCGATGATGATGGTTCGAATACTAGCACTGATGATAATAACGCTGATGGTTTGTCATATTTTTATATAACTTTATTCTACTTCAACTTAATTTTTCAGTATTTTAAGAAGTTATGACGATTACATGAGGATTAGTCATTTTTATTTGTTTTGCTTCTGTTGAAAATTATTTACCAATTTACTTTAAAAGCATAATAATGTTTATGTTTAAATAGATGCGGACAATCCGGACGCAGCAACAGAAGGGAATGGGGATGAAAATGAGCGAAGTAATCGTGAGAACAACGACGATGATGACGACGATGATGATGAAGATGATTCAGCTGATGGAGATGATTCTGGAGACAATATGACACACTACAGCAGATCTCCCGATTCCTCTGACATTTTTCTTTCTGATATTGATCTCGAAAGTCTTTCCTCATCATCATGAAATTTTATCTTCAACAGTTCCAGTGCATTATATATAGAAATTTATTTCATTTTTGACCAATCAGTGGGGACTGAAAGATGTTTCATTATAACATAATATTTTTAATAATGTTTATTATTATTGGCGAAATGGAAATATGCATTTAAGTAAAAACTTTGTACTAAGCAATTTTATTTATTTATTCCATGTACTTTTTATATATGGAGCAGTACAATTTTCATGCATATGTACAATTTCTATATATGCAGGAGTACAATTCAGAGCTATTAGATAAACTACAACTAATTAAATAACAAACAACTCAAATATTTCTTGTGTTAAAGAGGTGTTGAATATCTTTCATAAAATTTATATTGAAAAATATTAAAATATATTCCTTTCGCCAATATTAAAATGAAACTATATTATGATTAAAGATTGGCCAATGAAATAATTCTGAGTCGATTTACTCAACAATCATCAAAGAGCTAAATGATGCAAAAAATTAATTGCTAATGTAATTTTGAATTTCCATCGAAATTCTTATCTATAGATTTAAATGTATATATTATTATTTAAGATATTTGTTATTCAATGAACTTGTATTACATATTCTCAAAAACACTGAATTATTCATAAGAATCCGCTCACTATTTGAAATAATTGCAAAAATTTTTATTGATTGGTAGACCACATTTAGGATCACTAGAAATTTTTAACTATTTTAGGATTTTGATTTGTTGAAACAGCAAGTTTTCAGAATTCTTTAATAGTATACCTATGTATATGAAAAAAGAATATGAGAGAGAGAAAGAATGTATGAGAGAATAAACGAGAGATTGTAAAAAGTTGATTTAATCCTGTCATTTGTTATTATTAATAAAGAATCGTGAATTTGTATAGGCCAGCTCTAATAAATAGAACCATGCTTTATGATGAATTTTTAGCAAATCTATCAATATTTTTGTATTTGTACTGTATTGGGTCTCCTTTATTTGAAGGGAAAGTCTTCTTGAAAGCTATTTTTCTGCTTCTCATTCACCATGCATGGAATCTTAAAAAAGTTTGACATTTCGCCCTTTTTAGTTTTCCTATCTTTGGCAGTTCTATTGTTTTAGATAGGTTTCGAACCACTAAAATCGTGCTGAAATAAGCACAATAACGACTATGAAATAAATCGAGTTGCAGAGGTACTGCTGGCTTGCAAAAACGGTATTGCTACGTTGTTTACCATGGCTGATATTTAAAACAACTTTTCATATAATATGAGTTATAAATGAAATAATATGAGTTGAAAAATGAACAAAAATCAAGAGAAATTAAGAAAAATTTTCAGCGAATGAACTTTCAATATCATTGTTGCATAGCCTTTCCAACATTTAGGGAATTGCAACATTGAGGGTTGCAGCGCTTGGAGTGCTAAAGCACTCTGCCTGCGTTACAATTTCAAACAATTCCAAAACTAATTCGACCAACTCGCAACTAATTTAAATGAAAAAATACATAATAACAAAGATTAATTTGAACAATAATTTGTATTTAAAACCAAATACTTATAATAGATCAACTATATAGATCGACTTTGCGCTTTAATGAAATTTATTTAGACACTGAGTTCAGCGTGACGATTCTAGCGATTCTCTACTTTTGAGTCGCAGAGTGACTCATTTATCTATTCGGATTTATATGACAATTTATGATTAATCTGTTATCCAATAAGACAAATTCTTACTAACTAATGGCAATAAACATTATTTTGATTGGAGTTTACAATATTAGAAATCGAGCGATTTATGCATTGGCAATGTTCTTTCCCAAGGTAATGAAAGTAAATACGAAATTTGAGAATGATCACAGCTGTTACTAATAAATAATTTTGACATTTAATTAACAATTTGTTAAATAACTTTTGTTCGTTGTCTCAGTTACGCTGCTGTACAGTTAAATTTGCGACGCTAGAATTTACCCTATTATCATACAAGATTTTCATACTAGAGGGACCCACGGGCGTATACCAGTTCACAAAAATAGTGACATTCTCTTTAATTCATAAGTATTTAACTTTACGATATTGGATGCATTGGTTTCTCTTGAGATAACTGTTCTCAGTTCATGTTAGAGTCAGGTGGAATGGGAGACGTGTCCACAGTATATAAAAGAGCGATGCTACCGCGGATCGGCTTCTGAACTGGGGCTGATTTATTCGTTGGATTATTCCTATTGTTTTTCTTATTAGACAATACGAATTATCCTCGCAATGGCCCTCAGTCAGACAACTGTGGTGAGTAATAAACATGAACAAAAGCAACAACTGATTAAAAAAACAATTAATTGTAATCATCACAATGACGACAATGACGATTTTTATCGCTCGATTTATGTTAATATCACTATCATCGTTATCCTCATCTTTGATCCCTTTTGTTCCAACCAAAGATTATTTTCTTTCGACATTTATTCTTTTTTTAAATCGAACCGTATTTTGCAATCTTAATAATTATAAATTATGAATTTCTAGGTTGTATAATGCTAAAATTCTAAAACGTTATTAGTGAGAATTTTTAATCAAATTCATTGTAACTTTACTTATATTTTCTTTTTCAGATAAATTTCTCCACAACATTTTTTCAAAGTGTTGTAGGTTAGAATTGATAGCAATATTTTCAAATGGTTTCAATGTCCCTTAATTTCTCTATGTGTTCTTTTTAAGTTCTCTATGTGTAATTAAAGCATACTAAAATTATCCTATATCTTCTAAATAAACATTGGAATTTCTTTAAAAAAATATGTATATTTTTAGATAATAGCAGAATATACGTAATTTATTAAAGAATAAAGCTGTAGAATTCTATGAATGATATTGCTTTAAAATATTGTATTTTATAGTCGTTGTAAATCTTTAATCATATAAAAAGATTAGTCTAATACATTTTAGATTGATGTACTTTATCAAAAGTAATTTTCATGAAAACTAATTCATGAGAATGCTCCAAAACTTTAACATAACATTAAGATATAAAATAAAGTAAAGTAAAAGAAAAAGTATTATTGAACAGATAAAGTAATGTAAATTTTAAAAATGTTAATTGATAATGAAATTCATGTTAATTACAGTTAAAACTATACAATACTGTGATAGAGGATGTTATATCAGGTGTAAGAGAATCATTTATAGATGAAGGTGTAGATGAACAAGTATTACAAGAGCTCAAACAAATATGGGAAACCAAGTTAATGTCTAGTAAAGCTGTTGAACTTAATCCAGATCCTCCAGAGCCTCAGGTTCCCCAAATAAATACGCACAAAGCTGTGCCTGTTAACAAAGGTAAGATGCATTATATATAGTTTCTCTTATAAAATAATATTTTTAGTGAAAATAATTGAAATTAAGAAAATTTTAGAAGAATAGAAGAAACTATCAAATAAGATTATAATTATAACAAATTGTTATCATAGGATTGTCATTAAAAATTAAAAATATACTTTCTCAACAAATTTAATGCAGTTTACACTTTTAGGAGTAACTATAGGAAATCATTTTGTACAACAAACAGGAGGAAATTCTGCTCCTCAACAAGCATCACAACAACAGCAATCACCTCAGCAATCACAAACTCAGACACAATGCCATTCAACAACAACTGGTATACAACACACTGGTACACCAGTACAGCAATTAGTAACATCAACGCCAGCAGTAATGGACAGACAAGTACCTATTCAAATAACATTGCCACCACAAACGGGCGTTCCTGATGCTCCATTAAGAGTTTTAACTATTCAGGTTCCTGCGTCTGCAATTCAAGGTACATTGAAATAACATTCACATAATAATTAACATATATTGATATTAAAGAAATAAAAATTATGTATTTATAACTAATTAATTTACTTTTAGGTAATCAGTTGCACACAATTTTAACAGGACCAGTTATTACAGCTGCAATGGGGCTGCCAGCAAATCTAGCTTCCACATTACTCCAGCAACATGTTAATTCTACACTACAGGGTCAAGCAACGCTGACTCCACTTCAACTTGTTACACAAAGTGCAAACAATGTTTCTCAGCGACCTGTTCAAATTCAAGTAATTAATAGAAATATATAATAGTATATTATTGTTATTTTATACATTCATGTTATTTTAACAATATATATTGACCTTACATTTCTTAGGAGCAGGCAACATTGACACCACTCCCAGTTAGTCAGCCTCTTCAAGTTGTTACACAAAATGCAAACAATGTCTCTCAGCGGTCTGTTCAAAATCAGGTAATGAGAAATAGTACATTAAATTTAAATAATAAAAAGTATGTTAATAATAATATGTATGTTTCAATTTCATATATGAAAAGATTACTATATTATAAATAAAATATGTTAATTTGGCCATTTAATTCTATAATGAATAATATAAATAAAATATATAACAATTAGTCATTTGACTAGTTTAATTTATTAATAACTAAAATTTATTTTTTATATAATTCATTTCTCTAAAATTATGATTATTTTTTGTATAGGAGAAAAATGTAAACAAATAAGAATTAATTATTTCTTTCATTTTCTCACAAATAGAATAATATAGCACAATTAGATGGTCCACTTGGAGATTCATCAGACGATGATGAAGAAGAGGAAGAAGAGGATAATGAAGATGAAGAAGAAGACCTCGATGATAAAGAAGAAGACGAAAATGATGAAGCTGCGGCAAGAGAAGAGGTCTTTAAAATATTTCGTTATTTTAGTTTCATTTTATTTGTGCTGTGCTACGAAATAGAAAAATCATTTATTTAATAATATGACTCCTATTTCGTAGGAGCCGTTGAATTCAGAAGATGATGTAACAGATGATGACCCAGCAGATCTTTTTGATACTGATAATGTTGTTGTTTGTCAGTATGACAAGGTATTTAATAATTTTACTGTGATACATTACTCTGATAAATAAAAAATGATTTAAAGAGATTTATTTATCGAAATCCAAATATAGTTACTAATAATATTTTTTTAATAAATGAAAAATCAATTTTTAGATAACAAGGAGTAGAAATAAATGGAAATTCTACCTCAAAGACGGAATAATGAACCTTAATGGCAAAGATTATGTTTTTCAGAAAATGAATGGTGATGCGGAATGGTAAATAATATGTAAAACTATGAAAATCGATTTGGTAATGTGTTCACGTGAAATTGGTTCAAAATTTACCTTTAAATTTGTGCTCTAAAAATTTTTTAATTTCTTTAATCAAGATATGCGATACTTGTTTTAAAATTTATATGACGCAGGATTAGGCTCGATTGGAATTTCTACTTTTTTCTTTCTTTTTTCTTTTTTTTTTTTTAATATGAAAAGTGCACTGAAACCTCACTTATTCAATTGAATAAAAAATTTTTATACTTATTGATCTTAAGTTTAAGAAAGAATATCAATAATAAACTCTTTTATGCCTTTAATTAAAGGAGAGCATAAAGATTTTGAATTAAAATAAGAAAATATTAGTCATTTCAAAATTCGCATAATTCAAATTTAGTTTGAAGCAAATATCGTATGATCAAGATTTCACTGTATAAAAGGCTCAATAATCAAGCAAGTCTGGTATTGTATTTTGAACAGTCTCCAAGTTTTTTCATGTGAGTTTACTATGTAAATAAATTCTAAAGGATTGCAATCCACCATAAATAATATGTGATGCTCTTAACAATAAATGTGTCTTATACTGTTAAAAACCTTAATACATAATATGTATAATTGTTTTTCCTCTTCTTATTCATTTTAAAATTATAAGTATGAAAGTTCTATATTATTCAAGAACCAAAATATATATAGTTTCATCAAAATTTATTTACTTAAAAACATGTTATCTTTTTCTAACTTTTTATCTTCTAATTCACTAATAATTCGTGGGACCTCTTGTAATAGTTCTTCTGCATTTGTTTCAAAATCTTTGTCCAACCAAATATCTTTTAATTCTTTAATAACAATACCCATCATTTTCCCCTTCTTAACATATTGTTTTAACATGTCTCCACTAACTGGAAATCTGAAAACACATCAAAATATATAAGAACACATTATATAACATATTAAGAGTAACAGCGATAGTAAATCTTTAATAAAAGAATAGTCTTTAATCATTTATGAATATTGAATATTTCATTTTAAGAAATTAGTATAAATATAATGTTAAAAAGATCATTTTATAATTGAACTTTGCTATACATATAACTTAATGCGTAATATTTATTGTATACATACTTTCATTTATTTTTAAGTTCGTAGAAAGGATGAAAATTATTTACATTTTAACGTATTTTCTATTATAATTATATTTCAGATTGCTATAATTTTAAAGTTGGTTGTTACCTTGGTATTACTAATTTTTCTACATCTTTAGAAAGACTAAAATATTGTTTAGACTTTAATAATTCACAAATATAACTTCTTGCATTAACAACATTTCCTTTCCAATGAATAAGAAGTCCTTTGTAAAATTTTAGATTTACTGAAGGTTTATCTTCTCCGAATCTAACTAAAAATAATGCTAAATCTCTTTCATATGCAGATAATTTTAACCTATTATGAAGTTGCAATACTTCATTTTCATCTTTTAGCATTACAGCGAGATAAGTAATTGGTTGCAAAGAAATATTATTTTTCTTAGATGTATCGTGAACGATCTCAAAGTTTTTTATATTTGGATTTTCTGGAAGTCCCACATATCTGAAATTAAATATCAATAAATACATCACATTAAGTTTATTTTCATTCTACTTTTTAATTTACTATTACCTTGTGATTCCACATTCTAACAATTTCAAAGTTAGTTCTTTAGCAAAATTTCCAGAAAGGATTTTTGACCATTCATTCCAAATTCTTTCTCCAGATATTCCTTCCAATCCATGTACATTTTCTTTTATTGCTATTATGGTAGATTCATCATGAATATCTGGTTGTTCTGCAATTCTTCCATAAAATCGAAAATACCTATATAATATAAATTTTATGCAATTAAACAAAAGAACTTTTATATAAAAATAACTTGATTTCAGTTTACTTAGTATTAATTTATCTAACTTGAAAAGATGTATATATATCGCTAATTACATGAAAAACTAATGAAGAAATACCTTAAAATTCGAAGATAATCTTCCTTAATTCTACATGTTGGATTTCCTACAAAAACAACTCTTCGTTCCTGTAAATCATCATAACCGAAGAAATAATCATATATTCTTCCTTCAAAATCAAGAAACATAGAATTTATTGTCAGATCTCTACGAAGAGCATCTAGTTTCCAATCTTTTGTAAATTTGACTTTTGCATGTCTACCATCAGTGTGTGTGTCAATTCTAAGTGTAGTTACTTCAAAATTTTCTTTATCATTTATTCTTGAAGTAATTGTACCTGAAATAATTTCCATAAAAGGATTTAATTTTGTTACAATGTTTCATTTTAATAATAACAAAAAATACTGGTACATATTTCAACATACCATGCTTTTCCCCCTTATTATTAATCATTCTGATATTTTCTTTTTCAAACATACATTTCATTTCTTCTGGAGTAGCATCTGTTGCAAAATCTAAATCTACAGGTTTTATATCCATTAAAATATCTCTGACAGCACCACCAGCAATTTTTAGTTGATAATTATACTTTCTAAACAATTGTGCTAAAGTATTAAGTTCCGGTGTAAATATAGAATGAAACAATGGATTATCCAGTTTTTTAACTACTGGATCAGATCTACTTCGTGGCATTAGTTCATCCTTCATGATAACTTTTTGCCAAGTTTTATACACCTTTTCAAAATTTTAGATGTTAATTATTAAAACAATTTTAATGAAATAAAATTTTTTATTACATCATTCGTATGAAGCTTAAATCTTTGTAAGAACTTAACCTCAATGTTATAGTAAAAGAGTATATTTGAAATATTATATATTTACTCTTAAAAGGCGATAAGAAGAAATATAATTTACACCAGAAAGAATTGTAAACATCACTTAGAATTTCTTATATTTCCTTATTATTTAACAAAATAATTTTCTCGATTGACAGCCACTTTGAATATCACTTTGCTTCATTGATAATTATTGATAAATGCCAGCAGTGCTGCTCTGATCTTCAATTTTCAAAGAAAATACTTCTATTCAAAATGAAATTATTCGCCAGAAAAATATCTTTTCCCAATATTTTATTTTCTTCGTTATCTAATTTTTATGATGTAAATTGTATTTTAAATGAAAAATTCGTATGTTATTAAATTTTATAGGTTATATTTACGTCAATTATATAACACGTATTGTTATTATTGTTATCATTACTTCTTTTTACTGTACTATATGTATATATACATATTATTTTTTAGAAATTTCAAAATACTTAAACACAAGAAATGGCTTTTTATATGCATTGATATATTAACAATTAGAAATGTTATTATGGGTATAAGTTATATTTTTTATTTATATTACGAAAAATATAAAAAATGTCATACAAGTCTTTCATTAATTAGTAATTTAAAAAATGTTATGGTGAAATTAAAAGATTATATAAAATAGAAATAAATATTTTTGACACTACTTAATAAGATTTAAATTTAATTAAAATTTTAATCAATTATGAAATGTTTAATTTAAAAAGTTGAACTTCCTTTTTGATAATATTAAATTCTTTATTTCTCCCTTCATTGTATATACATCATTATTTAGTACAAAAGATTCCACACACATACGCAGACAACCTCGTTACTGTTTGCATCTGCCACAAATTTGCATCCATAGTCATTCAAGTTTTGGATATCAATTATTAAGCAAGTTTAATTTTTCATATCGTATCTAATTCTTGACTTGAAAGGATAAAAAGTATAAAAATTTAATGATTGAGGGATCTTTTGTTCGATTCTTTAACATCTAGTATATATTTTTGAAAACACTAATCTTTATTTCTTTGTTTTTGGCATTTTAATATTATTATGTACAATGCAACAAGTTCACGATCTTATCATTATTATCTGTGAGTATTTTCTGGAGCTTTTGTGTAATTATTATATGACTTTCTGAGATACTTGAGGTAACAATACCTTCAGTTTATTATTCTGTGGCTTTCCCGTGGTTTGTAGGCCACAGTTTTTCAAACTTTGACTTCATCTTGAACACAATTCAACTTCACTACTGCAGAATGTGGTTACAGAGATGAGAAGAATTTTTATATACACATTAGTGATTAATTGAAGGATGTGACAAACTAAGTACACTTCCTATTTATTTTAACCTTGTAATACAATTACAAATAGACCCAGTCACATATGCATATGAAACTAAGTCTATAATATATATATGTATATATATATATGTTACTAATATAAATACATTATATAGGAATATAATATCCATCATCCACCTTTTAACCAGCAGACTAAATAATCTAGACATGATATTGTCAAATAACTAATTTACATAAATGTTTATGTATAAAACATTTAGAAGGTTCAGAATTTTATAATAAGATTTTTTGTGAAATAATACATGTTTTCAAAAATAAGGAGAGGAGATCGATTTAATGGAAAGCCATTTTTTTTTTACTATAAGTTCAACTGATTTAGCAGTTGTAATTTTGTTATTGATTGTAAGTTAAATGTTCAACATGATTGGGCGGATGGCAGTAGACAATGCTCCAAATGATAATCACAGACAGACTGACTTTGGGTATGGAAGTTTTAGTATTGTTGTTAATGTTTTATCACATTTTTCAAAAGAATATTCTAATTGAAATTTTAGGAAATGAATTATTTTTCAATTTGTTTTTCATTGGACTACTTTGCTCAACTTATTTAGAATTTAAAAAGTATAAATACAGTAAGGTCTGGATAACGTTCTTGTATATTATATGAAACATAAGAGACACAGTTCTTTTTAAATACATATTATTTATTTTTTATTACTTAGCGTTGAAAAGAATCGAACATTATCCGATCGCTTTTATGTATTTCAGAGAAATATGCTTAAACATGATTGGCTAAATATCGGCCAACCGAATTTGATATACGTTGAGCAGTACCTCTTGAAATCCTTATTTCACAATTTCAGGAGAGGATCTTCTATTTCTTAAGGCTCATTTCCATTCATCCTATTTCGCTCATTCTCACACAGATTTTATGGCTATACAACATTAGAGTTGGACAATTTTTATTCGAATAATAATCAATAAACAAAATATTTAAATAAGATTTTATTCTCAAATATTTATTTATTTTTGACTAATTGTATTATATTTTTGCAAATGAATGCGATCCTTATTTGAATAGCATTTTTTAAAACATCCATTCGACACAGAAATTTAATAACTTTCTATTATAATAATCATTTTTTAGACGACGCGCTATAAAAAACATTGTTATTTATAATACAAAATTATTTATATTCGTATAATTAATAAATTTTATAAATAAACTTTTTAAATGACCAGTAATTTAATATCAAATTTAATGATGATTTATTTAATTCTTTGCCCCATCTCTTTTTATTAATATAAAATTAGTTTTATTTTAATTCTATGTTAGTTTTAATACAATTATTCGAAATATTTTTGTAACACAAACAAAATAGACTGTATATTTATTCGAATAAATTTCATCCATCTAAATAGACTTAAAAATAAATAGACCATAATCCTAATTAAAGTTCCCTTAATCAATTACCTACATATTAATAATACATATATAGAATAGTACTAATAACAATGCAGTAATAGACACAATGGTAATAATAATAATGATAGTAATGATAATAATAATTTATTCGAATAATGTCCAACTCCGTATTAAGAGTCAAATTACAATATGTACGTTTGAAACGTGGTATTTAAGCATTTTTACACGTATATTAAGAAATATGAAAATGACAGTCTCTGCGGAAAAGCCAAAAGTATCAATTTGTGACATACATATTTTATATGTTAACCGATGCAAGTATCGCAAATATTGATGTCCAATTTCCATTAAATAAAATGATAATGACTAATAGTTAATTATTTGAATAAATAATTATCAAAGTATTGTTTGTAGTGCCAACAATTATTTGTCTATGTAAGTAAGTATTTTAATAACATGGAGAATAATATTACTACATTAGTGTTTTTCATGATAGGATAAATATTCATATAAAATTTTTGTATACTTTTCTTCTTTTCATAAAATTTTAACTGTACAAGTTCTAATACTTATTGATTTCAACAATATATTGCAAACTTTAGTAGAAACTTGGGCAATGTCCTTTCTTAATATGTTTCATAAGTAATTTTTTTGAAACGTATGTAAATAATAACAGCGTGTAAAATTTATGATATGACGCAAAGAAAAGAAAATAAATATTTGATGATTTAGATTGTCAATTGCAATTGTATTCATTAAAAGCATATATAACTCATGAAAGACGCGAATAAAAATTCACTCTATTTCATTTTATTCACACTTGTTGTTGATTAATTTATAAATTTTAATGCTTAGATATATACAGAAAATGTATTAGTTTCGTAATTAAGTATCCAAATAAATGTGAATTCCAATAAATTTTGTAGATATGGAAAAGTGTAATTTTTAAGAATTAAATATAAATTGAATTAAATATTATGTGAGAGATGGATCTTCCGTAGAGACAATTGGATTCCCTGATGAAACGAAGGGTATTGTTTATATAAATAAATGGTATTCTTAGAAGTTAACTGATCAATCAATCAACCAATCAAGCAAGCAATCAATCAATCAACCAATCGATCAATCAATGAATTAATTACGTATTTACAGACAATACAACATACATCGCATCATCGAAGAGCAGATTAGCTCTCTGAAAGCTCACTCACCGCTCATCGAGCACGACGATCATCTGAACTATAAAACTGAAGGGAATTGAACGGACACCTAGCCGACTCGTGATCAACTCCACAAAATTTTTCTATAACAGATAAATTTTAATTTGTTTATGTTGTAAACGATCACAATTCCTTCCATAAATAATGAAAAAATAATCTACCTTTATTTTAATTAACAATGAGAGATAGTAGATAATTATGATATATAATAAAATTCTTAAATGTAGAAGTAGTAAAATATTCTTTAAGCCTGAAAATACAGTTTTTTAAAAAATTGGATTATGTTTACTTACGCTGGTTTAGAGGCCTTCACGGAGGAACTCTCAGTATTTTTCTTTTTGCTACTTCTGCATTTTCTGACGTAAGCTTCTATTAAGTGGGCAATCTTTTTTGGATTGATTTCTCCTGTTTTATTATGACATATCTACCAAAACAATAAAATGAAAGCTAGGCAAATATTATAAAATTGCTTAAACACTGATAGATGGTGTTCTGATAGATATTATTTCTTTTCTGACGTTTTCTATTATAACATTTATCTAAAGGAAAAAAACAAAAAAAATAAATATATATATACCTTAGGTACTGCTTTCCGCATAATATCCTTATACTCTTCTTTTGTTACGTGCTTTTTTGTGTAATGTGGTTTCAAAACTAATTTCACTTCTTCAACTACTCGTTCTTGACGATTTAATTTTTTTAGGAACTACAAAATAATTAAACGTAATATCATTAAAAAATATATATGGTAAACAGGTTATTTAATAACCTTTAGAGAAATTAAAGGCTTATAATATTTAATTATAAAATATTTCAGAGAAATTTATTTTCAAATGTGTGTGTACTCTAAATTGTTTTTCAATGTTTCTCCAATATTTTAACAAATATTTATATTTATTTTTGCTTAAATATTAGAAGTAAAAAAAAAACCCAAACCTTATCCTTGACTTGCATTTCAACTGCAGAACTTGGAAGATCATCCAATATTTGGAGCTGGTTTTCGTCCATTCTAACACCAACTTTCGGATTTGTGGACTTCTTCTTGTCTTTTTGAGGTTTTTTGCTTCTACTTGATTTATTGGTTGTTTTTGTGGCCGGTAAAGCACCAAAAAGGGCATCGAAGGCATCCTTTTTTTCGGTGGATTTTACCGTTTTTGAATTGCTAGTTTTTGTAGGTTGAGATCCAACGGGTCCTGCTCCACTTCCTGCTCCAGCAGCAGGTGAATTGTTATAATTCGTAGGACTCGGTGGATCGAAGATTCCATCGCTAAGTGTCGACCCAGGCGAATAAGGGGAAGACATATCCACATTGTCCGCTGTTTCCGTGCCGGCATCGTTTCCATTTTGTCCGTTGGTTTTTGTTTGTCCGGACTTTGTGCTTCTCGAGGATTTGCCTGAATTCGTAAAAACGGAAGGTGCCTGCGAACGATCGCCAGGACGTTGTTTTTGTTGATTACTCGGTGAAATTCGATTCGACTGTAACAAGTTACGTTGATTACTATTCGAATTTGACGCATTAAATACTCCACTTCTCTGTACTGCTGCAGCTACTGTAGCTAGTACAGGATTCATCACCGCGAAAGGATTACTCTGGTTTTGCACATTTTGTTGGCTCTGCTGTACCTCTAAATTCCCGGTTGAGACAGCAGCGTCCTTATTGTTTTCATTATCGTTAACGTCATCCCTTTGCGGAGAAGCTCTCTTGATCGTAACCATAGAAATGATCTTAGGTTTCTCTAGTTGCTTTTCTTGACTCTGCCTCTCCTGATTTTGCAGATTTTCCTCTTCAAGGATATTACTATCCGCAGAATCGTGTTTCCTCGGTGACCTTCTTCTTTCATCGCCGGAATTCGCCTCCTGACTAACATCGGGTGTTGGCGATCTGGATTTCGTTGGATCAAATGGATCATACGCATCTGGACTAGTTGGTGGTGATGTTGGAGGTTCTGGAGGAGTATTTGGTCCAATTTTTAATCTCAATTCTAGCTCCTCCTGCGCTCTCATTTCTAATTCTTCTTCGACTCTTTCATCCATTTCCTCCTCCTCTTCTTCCTCATCTAAAAGCGGATTCAACATTGACGGTCGCAAGTTACTGCTCTGCTTATTTATTGAGAATTTGATTTGCGGCTCTGGAGGTGTTTTTGGACCCTGAGAAATAAATTGTTCTCGCGGTGGAGAATTTTGAGACGGTTGACATTGATCCGGCATAATTTGTTGAATTTGCTTATCGTCATCGTCACTAAGAACTATCACGTCTCTAGGAGATGGAGTTTGTTCCCGGAATGGAGACTGATCCAGATCAATTACTGCAACTGGTTTCTTTGTAGCGGCTATTTCAGCTGCTTTTGATTTTTTCTTTTTATCTTTCTTAGGCTTTGGAGATTTAGAACGCTTATCCTTCGACTTTTCTTTTTTCGATCGTTTCGGCGGATCAGTTTGAAGTGATTCCCTACGGCGTCGTTTTAGGGGAGGAATTAGAGGGATTGTTTCTGGAAGTTCAGGGACTACTGCTTGATCGTTTTCGTTATCCTTATTAAAACACACACTAACCAAAATATTATCTCCACTGGCGAAAACCTCTTTCGACGGTGGAGGAGTCCTGTTCCTTTTCCCCTTTCTTTTCTTTTCGTCTTTAGCTTTTTTGCTTTCCTTTTTACGTTCTTTCTTTTTCTTCTTAATAGCTTCTTTGTTTGTTAAAATTACGGTTAGATTTTTTGGCGGAACTGACACATTATCTAACATCGGGGACCATTCTCTAGAAGTAATTGGTTCTTGTTGTACGTGCTGTGGTGTTTTTGATCTAGATCTCGACCAAGATGGTGTCCATTGTGCACTCCAAGATTCTCTTTCTTCTCTTTCCCTAGAAAACTCTTGTTCCACAATTTTATCAACTTGTTCCCAATTCCTAGAACAAGATCTCCCTTTTGATCTTGATCTACTTTGTGCTTTTCTCTTTGAATGTTTCCTTTCCCTAGATTTCGACGACTTTCTAGGTGATTTTGAACGAGACTTCTTTCTGTTTCTTGATCGACTTCGAGATTTGTACTTTTTCTTGTCTTTACGCCTATCACGAGATCTAGATAAAGATCTTCTGGATCTTGATACAGATCTTCTTTGTCTAGATCTTGACAAAGATCTTCTTGATCTAGAGACCGATCTTCTGGATCTTCTTCTTGATAAGGATCTCCGTTTTCGAGAAACAGATCTCGATCGCCGTTTTCGAGAAACAGATCTCGATCTCCTTCTGGAAAGGGATCGTTTCCTTGAAGAAGATCTTCTTCTAGAAGTTGATCTTCTCTTCGGCGATTTACGTCTTCCACGCGAAAGAGATCTCCGTCTGGAAAGAGATTTGGAATAAGATCTACGATCTCTGGACCACGACCTTTGTAATCTAGTTCTGGATCTGCTTCTGGAGCGGAGCTTGGAATATGACCTAGAACGTTTGGATGAACTACAACTCCTAGACCTACTTCTTTGTCTCGATTTTTCTCTAATATCTCTTCCATACTCATCTTTCCTAGGTCTTGAAGGTCTTTCTGCAACTATTTTCCTAACATCATATCTGGGTAATTCTTTCCTTTTTTCTTTTTTCTTCACCACTTCTTTCTTTTTCTTTAGCTTTTCTCTTTCCTTCGACTTTGATCTTTTTTCTTTGTCTCTATAGGACCTCTCTTTCGTACTTTTTGAAAGTTTCTTCCATGCTACTTGATTTTCTGAAGCAATATTTTCTTTATTTTTTTCTGTTTCTTTACTCTTCTCTTTCTTTTCTTTTTTCTTTTGCTTCTTTTCATCTTCCTTTTCTTTTTCAGCCTTATCGCCTTCTTTCATAGTCTTTTCTTCGACAATTTCACCATCCTCCATTTCTTTCTCCTTTCGTAAACTCAACAAGGTTAACTCATCTTCGAAATTCATAGCTTCGTCCGTCTCTGATATAGCTTCTGTACCTAAGACATTGTAATCCACTGGAGTCCTACAGCTATCTAAATCGTCAGGTTTATCTTTTGTCGGTGTGATTGGTTCTAATCCACTTTCAATAGGGGGTAACTGTTCAGAAGAAGATTTCGATTCCTTCAAGGGAAGTTCATCTTTGCAAGGAGTATAAGCTCCATCTGATTCCCATGTGTTCTTATCAACATCTTCATCAATTATATCTTTTTTGCTCGTTTTCTCTTTTTCTATGGGGAATCTTTCTTCCTCCTCCTCCTCCTCCTCCTCCTCCTCCTCCTCTTCTTCGTCGTCATCATCATCGTCATCCTCCTCCTCATCATCATCGTCATCATCTTCTTCTTCTTTATCAATATGTCTTGGTTTTTTATCATCCTTTTCACTCCTATAGTTTTCAGGGTCTTTAACTTTTACTACATCGTGTTCTTCTCTAATTCTAGAAACTTCTTTTAAATCTTCATCTTCACCATCGGTTTTTAATGTCTTATGAAGCGAAGTAAACGTTTCACTTTCTTCTTCCGACAGACACTCGTTGCTTATTTCATTCTCTACTTTTTTTGGAGACAACTCGGTTACATTTGGAAAAATAGCTACATTTGAATCTTTCTCTATTGCCTCATCTTTAGGTGATTCTATTAATTCTTTCTCCTTTTCGTCTTCATCTGCGTCCTTTTCTTTCAAATTCAGAGGATTCGCAGGTGTCGAAAGTTCTTCTAAATCTTCCTGTTTATCTTCTTTCAATTGAACTTCCTCTTCATATTTGTTTTTAGCAATTCTTTTTCGTTCTTCTTCGCGGTCAACAGAAGTCTCTTCTTCTTTTGCAGGCTGCAAAAATAATGTTTATAAAAATAATTACACATGTAAAATATAATATATTGCATTATAACTACTACTTACCTCAGCTTCTTTTTTCTTCTCATTGTTAATCTCCTTTTCTTCCTCTTGCAGTCCTAACAATCTGTTATTAATCTTCAATTTACTACCAATCTTGAAAGTAATCTTTCCGCGGCTATCGTGAGAAATCTTTTTTGGTGGAATTTTACTTAAAGTTTGCCTTTCTTTTCTCAATGCTTCAACATATGGGTCTGATGGTTCTGGAATATCAGCTAGATCGCAAGCCTGAACATCGCCAACAATGACATCATCATCATCGGGAATCGAAGGAGGGAGAGGAGGTGGTTCAAGTGGCCCTATTTGTTGAGATAATTGTTGTTCAGTATGCCGTGCTACATCGATCGTTTGAGAGGAATAAATGGAGAAGTTTGGACAATCGGCTTGAGAATCTTCTTCGTCCTCGTCATCATAAGCTGATAAACGAATAGATGTATCCGAGGTGTCTGTTTGTGCCATATTTTTCACACTGTGTTCTTCTTTCTTCTCTTCCGTAATTTCTTCGTTTTTCTTTGTTTCACTATCGCTATCGCTATCTACAGAGAATGGGTCATACTTATCATTTTTTGGAGTATCTTCTTTTTGGCTATCATCAATAACTAGTTCTTGATCGCTATCTTTATCACTCTTAGAATTTTCCTCAAAGTCTAAAAGTCCTGATGGAGGTTCTGGTGGAGGTAACAGAGCCATTGAACCATTTTGTTGATCTTGAAGCTCTCCATCAGATTTTGTTTCAATATCGCAATAAATATCGCAATCTTCCTCTTGTCTAACAGAGACATTTTCAATATCTTGTGGTTGTTGGTCTATAGTATCGGTTCTCGGAGTGTCTTCTGGTAAATTTGGTGGCATGTTATTTTGAGGACGTTCAACAGGAGCTTGTGGTGACCGAGGGCGATTGAACCTCTCAGGAAAAGAATGATGCTCAGAAAATCCTTCAGCAAAATTAAATTGTGGTCTTCCTGAAGGCATGAAGCGAAATCTTTCGTTTCTAAAGTGTTGAGGATTTCGATTTCTAAATGGAGGACTACCTCCGAACATTGGAGGTCCGCAATGTTCAAAATTTGGATTATAAAACGCAGGTGGTCCGAAATCTCTTCCAAAATTACCTCCACTTCCTCCATAACTATGTCTTCCACTCCCACTTAAAGAATCTCTTCCATAGTTTTGTCCACCATGACTATGCCTTGTATTATCCCTGTAACCACCCCTAAAATTGCCTCTATTTCCTCCTCCACAAGGATTATTATACATTGGAGCCTGCATAATCGATTCTGGATTGATTGTAGACACATCTAACGGAACGTCAGATCTAGAAATATCTAGTGGAGCATCAACTCTAGAAACTGTATCTTCTACAACAGATTCTGTCTCTGTGGTTTTAGATAACCCTTTTTCTTCTAATTTTTCTTTCTTCAAGTTACTCAACTCCTTCTTTTTCTCTATTAAGAGAAGCCCATTAGCTTTTAAAGTCACATTACTATTTTTTGAATGCCAAATCTCTTGGTCGTTCATTATATTACTTAGAAGATCATGTTGAGGTTGTTGTGGAATAACAACGTTTTTTAGACGCAAATGCCTTCGAGAGGAAATTACAGAATGTCTTTGAACAGTTATAGTAGGACCAATAGCTGCATGATAATCTTCCATATCCGATCTATAAACGAAAATATTAAAAACTTAGTTAATTTCATTATATTATTCAATAATATTATTTTAACATTCAGATTCACATTCTGTAAACATTGAATTAAAAACTTATATATTTACCCCGGAGGACTATAATCCAAATTAAGACGATCTCCGAAAAGACTAATTCTTGAGATTCCAGAATTATGTCGGGAAATGTTTAGTGCGGATCTTTCTGGTATAATTGATCGATTTTTAACAGTAGGTATTAAAATAGGAATGAATGGCTTACAAATACCCAGAGAATTTGCAAGTCTTCTCTTGCTAGTAGCTAAAGTAGTGGCTACAGTTCTAGCGCGACGTCTATGACTTTTTCTCTATAAAAAAGTAAATATTCTTATTTTTAATTATTTTTTAAATATTTTTGTCCTTGTCTTTTCTTTGTTCCATTATTTTTCCTTTTTTCATAATTTGGATATTATACAATTAACATGACTAAATATTTTGTAGAAAAGATGTTTTATTAAAAAAAAAAATTTGCATATACCAGAGAAACAGATTAATTATTAATTATACACATACTCGTACATATTACTCGTACATATACTTATATATAACTAAGACTTTCGTAAAACAATATTAAAATACCTTTCTTCTTTTTGTTTTTCTTCTTTTTGATCCAATTGCAGCCACTTTGACATATGCTACAATCTCTTCCTCTTTCCCATTTTCATTACGTTCTGTAATTCTAACTTCTTTTAGAAGAGTTCCTCTAGAAACATTTTTAGATCTTCCAGACTTTCTTGAATTATTTCTCGTTCCACTTTTTCGCGAACTACCTCCAGATCGTCGATTATTACTATCTTTTCTTCTAGTTTTATTACCCGAATTTTCGGAATTATTTTTGTCATTGATTCTTCTTCGAGATTTCCTGGAAATACTTTCATCACTGGAGTCGCTGGAACTACTTCTATATTTTCGTGATTTTCCAGAATGTTTATTCGAACAGTTACGATCTCTAGAACCTAAAGAGCTGGAGGCATTGCTTGAGGATCGACTTTGACTTTTATCTCCATAGGATTCCAAACCAGATGAAGTAGAAGGTTGATTTGGATCAAATGTCAATTGACGAGTTAATAGTGTATTATCATCTAGTCTATTTCTTCTGTAAATACGGATTTCGCGTTTATTAAAAATTTAAAAGTCTTTGTACCTTAATTTTTAAAAAAATTTATTGATAAATAAATTTTATTAATGAAACTCAAATTATACATATTTTTTATCCTATCATATACCTTCGAATAGTAGCTCTAACACGTTCTGTATGTCTAGTACGAGGTATAATCCTTGGATAATAATCTTGTGGTATATTGGTACGAATTCTTCCATAAGTAACACCAAGTCTACGAGCTTCATCCACTAGATCTATAATTTCCTCCACATCAATTTTCACCTACGAATAAATAATGTAACATTTTGTTTAATCTCTCAATGGTCATATATAATTGGTAGTAATAATGTTCAATCATTTCAGACAGAATTACTGATAAATATATGAATATGAATATAAACAGCTTACAGTTTCTGCATTGGTTTGATTATTCTGGGAACATTCTGGACAAAACCACTCCTCTATGGGTACTTCATCTAATGGAGGCGTCAAGCATTCTAAATGGTAACCACGATCACAACCATCGCAAAGAAGCATACGATCTTCTCTATTACTTTGATGGCATACTTCACAAAATGTAAGATCATCCAATTTCTCTTCTTCGCTGGAAGCAACTTCTACCGGGATGCATCTTATAATCTAGGAGAAAACATAAAATTAGAAATTAATTTTTATTCTTTAAACGATAATTATTATTTTTATTTTCATAATACATACTTGACCACCTAGCTTATCTCGGACATTAATTATCGTGAAAGTTTGTCGATCCACTGGACAAGTATTTATATTTTTACTCCACTCAATTAAGCATTCTAAACAAAAACAATGTTCACAGGAAGAAGGACTGCCTAATTCCTGTCTTTTAAAGGGAAGTAGACAAATTGGACACTTTTCTGCTTGATCATCATTATTATCAGTATCTGTATCTGATACAATTTTTGCAGGTTTTTTAGCTTTTGGTTTTCCAAGAACTTTTCGCCTGACAGAAGACTTTTTTTCTAATTCTGATGAGCTGCTCCAGTCTGATTGCCATTCTGAAATTTCACTACTGTCTCCTAAGAAATAAATTTGATGGATATTATTTATAATATCATGAAATCAGTAAATTTAGCTGTATAAAAAAAATAAATATTAATAATTAAAACTTTAATCCCTAAGTATCTTTAGACTAACCAAATTCCTTGTATTTACTAGTGTTCGAACTGCTGCTCTCATAACTGGACTCATTCTCTGAAACGACTCTCTGAAAATAAATCGGGCACATTTTTTTTATAATGTATCATATAATTATGAGGTATGGTAATTGAATAATTCATTTAATAAAAATTTATGAAGCATACAAATCTTCAAAACGGTAAAATGTGTTTTATATTTGAGAACTTACATGGTTTTGTGTTCTAACAGGTCGAATAGGTCTTACTTGATCATCACTATCTTCATCACTAGTTTCACCTTCACTAATGAATTTCTATAAACACGATATTAAAAGAAATATTCAATTGAATTGAAATATTATGTTTAACAATAATAATTTATAATTTAATTAAGTGTCAATTTTACATACAGAAGTCTTTTTTCTTCTACGAGATTGCACTATAGATTCATCACTATCTTCACTATCAAGTTTGACAAGTTTTTTCCGCTTGCCAGATTGAGGAGTTTGATTACTGTCACTAGACATTTTAAGTTCTTTGTAAAATCATATCCGCCTTGTCACATATCCTATATATAATTCACAATATTAGAAAATATTAATAATATTAAGTAATGCTTTGTAATATTCATCATATTAAAAATTTATCATAATATGTAACTTATTTCAGCATGTAATATTTGAAATTTATATTTTTTATATAACTGTATTTTTTTCTATACGTTTCATTGATTCAATATATTACTTTATACCTTCTATTAATTACCTCATACTTTTATTATTGTGTTATTCTATATTTTTGATGAATTTAAATATTAAGAATATAACAGTCTATAAATATAAAAGAACATTTTTAGTATAAACTGAGAAATATGTTAAATTATCAAAATAATATTTATTTAATAAGATTTGAGAATAAATAGACAAAGTTAACTGTTTTGGATTATATTCATACTATATATTAACAAGATCATAATATACTATAAAGTTACATAAAAAAAAAGTTAACAAAAATAAAAATCAAGTTAATGAGTACAACCTAATACGAAGATTATTAGAAGATATAAACTTAAGAAGAAAATATAAAGCAAATATTGTAATAATTACAGAAAGAACAAAAATTGGCAACAAACATAGAATATCCATATAAATACATCTGTTAAAATTTATTATTTTTTAAGTGAGTCATAAATTGAATAAAATTTAGTTAATGTAAATAATGTAAATATAGTGCTAAGACTGAAATGAATAAAAATGGAATAAAAAGTTAGTTTTATATTTAGATTTAAATGAGACAAAGATCAATGTTATAACTAAATATGTACACATTTAATGCACAATGCTATATTTATTCCGGAGATATTACACATATATTGTATCTTATAGAATAAATTGTAAACCGGTTTTTTGGCTAACAATTAAAATAATATAACCAGAGGAAATTTCAAAATATTTAATTTACATGCCTATCCAAAATTCGTCGAGGTACTTTGTGAGTCACTGTATATAACCACATTAACACATCACTAAATTCTTTTCATTGGAAAAAAGTTACTCAAATAAAATATTTTTTTCTCTGGCATACTTTGCAAATGATTTTTCCTAATCGATCGTCATTTCGATATGATTATAAAAGATTTTAATAATAAATTTGTAACATTTTCGATGAAATTGTGCTAAGAATAAGGGACGAAGATCGAACAATTCGAGGAAGAACCTAAAAAATGTCAATTTACCTTCGAAATTCTGACGATTCCGATTTTGCACTGTATCAAGAGGATCTAATATCGATCATACATCATTAATGATTTAATTATTGGCTGATTCGATGTTGTCTTCGATGCAGTTTTACAAATGTTGACAGAGGGTACGCTTAAAGTTGAGAAACTGCCGACATTTTGGCTGCCGACGCCGTTCGCGACGTTGCGCTATTTTCTCACTGTTTGTCTAATTCATCGAGAAACTACATATTTCATAATTATTTACATAAAATAAATTATATTTTGTTTTAAGAGATGAATATATATTTATAATATCTAGCTAGAAAATTTTTAAAATTTAAAAGATTTAAGTTTGTTTAGATCGTTGCTTGATTTTTGGTAAGCATCCGCCGGAAACTACAGAAAAGCAGTAAATTTAACTTTTAGCTTAACTTTGATTGTCATATATAGTTATGTATATCTTTAGATAATTTTTCAAGATTCACAACTTTTGTTGAATGTTTATTCGTAAAATTATTTGCTTTCATATTCTTATCTTTATTTATATTTTTATTCCTGCTAATTTTATATTATTATATAGATTACGTACTATGATATACTTTTAATATTACAAATACTATGATGTATTAATTAATTAATGTTACTATTGTTATTATTATTATATGATTATTTTTATAGAATGTAAGAAATTCATTAAATACTATATTTTGTATATAACGTATCATTGATACTTATTGCTCAAATTGATCGTTCAAAGAAAATTGAGCGTAACTTGAGTAGAAAAAGATATTCCTCGTCTGGTATTAAATATTTTATAATTACAATACTCTCCGATTATCATTGTACAATAATTTTTACAATATTAATTTTCCCGGGCAAATTTTAAGTTGTTTTGTAATTCTGCCACCTGACTGAGTTACAAGAGCGTTACTGTCTTTTGTGGACGAATAGTACGCAGAGATGGGTCGAATGCACGCACCAGGGTAAAGTTAATTAAATTTCAGTGTAATTTATTATTACATTCAATAGTTATATACAAAAGTTATTTTTTTCTTGCATACCATTTAATTTTTTCTGCTACTATAATACAACTTTATAAAGTTCTAGCATAAATAATTGACGCAGCACTGTCTTCTTAACGGCCATGTGATCCTTATTTAAAGTAGTAATAATCACATTCTTTTGAGACGTTTTATCCGTTTTGTTATATGTTAATCATGTTTATGGTAGTTTAAAATTTAGAATTGAGAAGATGTTGCTTTTTGTGTACAAACTTTTCATATCCTCTGTCCTTTTGTATACATAACCTCAAATTGTTCCCTTCAAATATTTTAATATTTTTAAAAGAAATTAGTTAATAGTATATTTCTTGACCGATATTATCTCTGCTTAGATATAGTTGATTTGTTAACAGATGATTTTTATTAGAAGCACCAGGCATTTCAATAACAAAAGTTAATAATATTACAGAAAGGGTATATCCCAGTCAGCGTTACCCTATAGACGGAGCGTTCCAACATGGTTGAAACTGACACCAGAGGATTGTAAAGAATTAATTTACAAACTAGCAAAAAAGGGGCATACTCCGTCTCAAATTGGTAATGTTTTATTTTATACGATATAGTTAGTTTATTGAATATTCTAAAATTTACATCTGCACATTAATACATTATATTTGTCATATTTGTCATAATACAAATTACGCCTTTATTTCTCTTATATCTAATTTATCGACATAAATTAGATATATTATTATAGTAGATATACTATACTTAGATATATTATATAGTACAAATTTAGCGTATTTCAAGCAAATTGATTAAGACTCAGCGTTCGATCGTTGTTTCTTATCGATAATTTGCGATAGTAAAAAACGGTGACTTTTGAGATGGTAATGACATTTTGTCGTGCTATTATAGGTACTTACCAACAGCTGAAAGTTAAATTTATTAAATATTTTCATTTGTTCAAGAATACAATATTCGTAGATGTCACAGTAACGATTAAATAGATAATCAAATTTTGTAGGTGTGATTCTTAGAGATTCTCATGGAGTGGCACAGGTGCGTTTTCGCACTGGAAACAAGATTCTCAGGATCGTCAAAAGTATGGGGCTTGCCCCAGACTTACCGGAGGATCTATACTATTTAATAAAAAAAGCAGTTGCTATCAGAAAACATTTGGAAAGGAACCGCAAAGACAAAGATAGCAAGTTTAGATTGATTCTTGTGGAGTCTCGAATCCATCGGCTTGCTAGATATTATAAATCAAAGGGGACGCTTCCAGCAAACTGGAAGTACGAGAGCTCAACTGCTAGCGCTCTCGTTGCTTAATTATTTTCACGTATCTCTTAACAAAATAAAAATTTAAATGTACTTTGCTTGTTTTTTACTAAACGCAATCCACTGCAAATTCTCTATTCCCATTTATGTATTGGGTTGACAACTAAGTGATTGCGGTTTTTGTTATTAGGGTGGTATTGAAAAAATCCGCAATCACTTAGTTGTCAACCCAATATATATTCAGTTTAGCTATATATAGTTAGTTGCATGAAAATGAAAAACAGTATCATCGTGCGAGGTATAATGTCATTTATAATAAATAATGGGACGGTACTGCGTTGGCATACAAAGGGGTTGTGGGATACGTTATCTGTTTATTATGTCACTGTATACAATAAACGTATGGAGTATTATTTTACTCGTGCGTTAAAATATTACAAAAAAATTGAGATAATTTAAATAAAACATGAATATACATTAGTATATATACGTATTAACGTAGCATCGATCTTTTGTTAATATTTTGCAGCCTAGCTTAGAGTAGTAACAGAAACGGTAGTTAAAAAACTTGATTTAGTAACATTTAACGATAAATTTAAATGAATATATATATATATATATATATATATATAATAAGATAATAAGATATAAATGTACTCAGAGAATAGTATATGCATATAACGTGAAATAAGATAAGTTGACATTGTGATCTATTGTTCACATTCGAGGTCTGTTCACGCTCGAAGCCATCGCTTCTACTGTCCCAATTCAGGCCCATGTAGCACGAAGAGGGGTCCATGAAGAGACCAATACCGCGCATGCGTGGCCTTCGTCCTCGACTTGTCTCGAGGACAGCGCATGCGTTCACCAAGATGGCGGATAGGTTCTTACCGTTCAGTGGGCAAAGCTCTTTCAAAGCTGCGCCATATTAAAAAACTTGGATAAATTTTCTCGGATTTTCGATCGATCTAAAGATACAATTTACGTTAAAAAATTTCTCGTCCGTTTCTTTCATTTTCTCGAAGCGAGATAAACAAACTGCGAGCGTGAATCCCGCGGTTTCAGGAAGTGAATTATGGGTAATGGAGAAGACGCGAGTGCCTTTGACGTTTACGAACCATATTGAAAGGCATTTGGAAAAGTTTTGTTGCCAAAGAAAGGTACGCAGATTAAGAAAATGAAAAAATATGTTTTTAAAGAGCCTTAGCAGATATCTTGGGTTTCGTAGCAACTAGATTTTAGATACTAATGTCCATTGTTATATATTATCGTTCGAGTAATTTAAATGCTGCTCACACAAATGCTTTTGCGTTGTTTTTTAAATTAATTGGCAAAGTTAAAGTTACACGTGCAATCTTTCATCGTGTTAGAGGTGAAAATTAAGATTAATAATTCGGAACTTGAACAATTCACGTAAAAGATACTATAAATTTTTTAGATACTCGTGAACTGTACGAAGGTATATAACATATGGGATTTATTAGTTGACATGTGTGAACGTCTTTATAGTTGGAAGATATTTTTTCCAAAAAGAAAATCAGTTTTTTTATTTTGCTAAAATTAGAAAGATTTGTTTGATCGAACATACGTAATCAAGTACCGTATTCCAAGTATGAAATATTTCTATCGATGTTACGTTAATATCTTACGTTAATATTGAAATAATCGAATAGAAAAAGCAAGGATAATGAATGAGAAAGATTATACAATTAGAACGATAGCTATTATATATTAATATATAAATCTTTTAGATGAAAATAATATATACCGAACATTATTTTAGTAAGATTCTCCATTACTCGGACCTTTTAGTCTATTCGATTATTCGACCATTAACAAAAGTGAAAGTCCCTTGCCATTGGACAGATATTTTCATAATAAAGATTAAAGATTACACGATAATCTATTAGCATTGAAATAGATTTTTAAAATATTTCTCATTTAAATATTACGTCGTTTATTAATAACGTTTCTTTGTTACTTTCTTACTAATTGTTCCGACATTTATTATTAGTAAGTAAAATTGCGCAGAATTTTCTAATATTTTGTTTTCTTTTTCAAATAACAACACTGGAAATGTATATTAATATTGTAAGTAGACGACGATACGTTAATTTTGTATTGTAATATTTGTATACATCTGAAAATATTTTTCGCTCTTTAGAAGTATTTGCTCGGAAAATGAGAAAAATGAATCTTTACACATGGAATCGAAAATCTGCCGGTGTTTATCGCCAACATATTTAACAATCGGTGTTACTGTATTTAAAATTTTAACGGCATTAACGAATACGAGTAACGATAACTGTAGAGAAAGAAGTATCGCTTCGTACGTATATATACATATATACAGAGTATCTACTTATCCGATCATCTATTTTATTCAGTTAATCACATAGTCGAGTATAATTAGTAGAGAAATGCAAGTGGCATGCAGAGTCAATGTCTGTGTATCGAGGATTGCCCAAATCTATTTTCTAATTTCTTTCCTTTATAAACATATATAAAGGATTCATCCGAATCAGTGTGTAATCTAATCTTTTATCAAAATTTGAATATGCTTGCTTCATTTTCCTCCTTTATTTCACACGGTACTGTTAAATACTGCGATAAAACTGAACGATTAGTAAGAAATTATAACTACTCGTCTTCGTCTTTTTAAATAGAAAAAGTAATAGAAAATAGAGGAAAAGTGGAATTTTCATACCTATGAGAATCTTTAGATACGATAGATAGGATAGATACGATATAAGTAGAAAAGGAGATTTCAACGCCTATATTATTATGGTAATAGGCGATGTCGCGGCGCGTACATACCTAATACATACGTATATACATATATAATATCTACTAAAATACGTCTATAATAAAATCTTTAATTTAGGTTTCCTCGTCACGGACACGATTAATCGATTAATATCAATTTCATTTTATAATTACCACGTTCATTTATCCTTTATCCTTTAGCTACAGACGTCCGTATTCTCGTTATTACATTATAGTTTTCAGATGATTTAATCGATCTACGCTATTTTTACGACCAATTTTATCTATCGAATCATCGTCTTATAAAAACGAATGTAATTTGATTAAAACGACATTCGTATTCCCTTCTCAAGCTATCCGAAGCTATGTCTAGCTACACATACATACCAGCCGGACAGTTTGAAACAATTCTCTGTCAAATGTAAATTATAACGACGAAATAATTCAGACTTTTATCAGAGACGAGTACTCTATAGTTAAGGGTCATTTTAAATGTACTACGTGTCCGAAAGCTTATGGACTGCTACTGTATCGATATATTCTTTCTACGTACATAGCACACGCGTATAACGTTTATACGCGCACGTACTTAGGTACGTCCGCGAAACGTGTTAAGGAACACGCATTTCGTATTCGATTCGTGCACGCCTTACGGCACGGCGCACATTCGTTCCTCTTTAAGCAGCGTGGAAAAACCGACACCGGCCGATACATTCTAAAAATGCTCGAAACTTCTCTCGCAACTTCTCTCGACACGCAACGATCCAAAGATGTTGCGGCTGCATGGTCGCATAGTCGCATAGTCGCATAGTCGCATAGTCGCTGCACGGCCCCGGTGGTCAAGCGTTACGCTCCTTCGCAAATACGATCCGAATTTATAAATACTTTTATCGAATATATTCGACATGTTCTATATGCCGCGTTCCAGTATGACAGCCACGTAATCGAATATCGTGCCACGAAAATAGGATACGCGCTACGTGGAAATATTTCCTTCGTTTTTTTTTTTTTTTTTTTATCGCGTATCTAGGTTTCCTTGACTTTCAACCGGTACACGATTTTCGTTTATCTTTCTCGAAATTTTCGAGCAAATTTTCTGTAAAATTTTCTGTAAAGACGTAGAATAACAAAGAAACGGAAGAAGATGGTTTAATCGATTTGTATATCACGATATGTTCGAACGTATTACGGTTCTACGATATATTCGATATGAATGATACGAAAAGTAGATGTTTCGCTGCGAATAATTATCGTATCGCGCTATCTACCGATAGCAATTTCAACGCACCATTCTTTCGTTACTAGTACGATACTCCTTTACGTTACATTCTTACCTTCTATTTATCGATAAGAAATTTATTAATAATTAAAAATAGAAAGATTCCGAAAGCTCTGAAAAAACTAGACTCGAATAATTTGAATACGCGCAACATCGATTCTCGAATAAATCACGTAAAACGTATTTGGACACTAGCGACCTACGATCTTTACCAGAGGAACAACTTTCGATATGAATATTCCTTGGCTCGGTGTTCGAATTCACCGAAACGAACGTGAAAGTAGAAAGAACACAGGACAATTTTTCTACGATCAAATATTACCATATAATTTTCTGCTATGTATACGTGCCTAGTAGGTACAGCCTAATATGGCAACGCGTCAGAAGTCGCGTTAATCCACAGAGAGAATCGACGGAGATTTCATCGCGTACGATAAAGTGGCGATATTTCGAAGAAATATCTTTGCAATAGCCGATACGGTATTAACGACGATTTTAAGCAAGATGGAGAAAACGAAAGAATTCACGGTGAAAGAATTCTCTTAGATAGCGACGAAGAAACGAGGAAACGCGGTTTCAAAGGAAAACGAGATTAATACGAAATAATCTTTCTTCGACTTTTGGCGAAACGAAAAGGAAAGTAACGGTCTTTCGTCTTTTTGATAATTCGAGAGAAAAGAAATTCTCGTACGGCGCGTATGCGAACTAAACTTTCCCGATCAAAAAGAAAAAAGAGAGTAAGAAGGAGGAGAAGAAGAAGAAGGAGGAAGGAAAAGAAGATCAAAATATATAGACGATAGATAAACTTTTCAACGATTCATGTCCGAGCGAAGCACCATGGAAAAAGGGTTTCGATTCCGCGTAGAATTTCCCTGAAACTCCTGGCTTTCACTTCTCTCCGAAGAATGCGAAGGCTGAGCGCCGCCAGACCCGTACCAACTGCCCCCTTCACCAGCGTGCAATACGTTTAGACGATTTTTCAACATCGCCTCGGACAGAGTCGCTCGTCGCGCGTCTCGTCTTCCCCGTTTTTCATCGTTTCGAGAAGGCGAAAGACACGTCGCTTTTGCCAACGCGATTCAAATTCTCTTTCCTCGAAATGTTAATGACTCAGAATGACTAAAGAAACGTACGATTTTTCGCAACACGGTGTTACGCGAGAAAGTGTAAGTGTAAGTTGTTCCTTCTTCTTCTTCTTCTTCTTCTCCTTCTTCTTCTCCTCTCTATTCCGAAAGAGAAAGATTTATTTTTTGTATTTGACACGTGTGAATTTCAAGGTAAAACGTATAAATGTTTTGATCCAGCGAATTAACGACCAACAGGCAACTATAGACATTTTTAAGCGTATGATCGTACCGTCGTTCGATTAAAATATTTTGTAAAATAAATTGAAAATAATCAAAAACTAAATTACATTTACATGTCGTGTTTAAAAATGAAAAGTTAACGACCGTTAAAAGGATTATAAATACATTAATATGGAATAGCCAAGTCAAGCGATTATTATCGTTTTATTTCTCAACTATATTAAGATAGATAAAATAATATTCAAATAATAACATTTATTTAATCAGGTGCAGAGTTACGCGGTCAGCGTACTTGTTACATCGCGTAGAAAGATTGCACGGTGAAAGTATCGTCGGCTGTTTATATTTGCTCTTAAAAAATTGAATTATCGCTCGATAGTCTTTGTTGTTACGTAACTTACGACGATAACTTTCAAAGTTTAAATCTTCGTCGTGGTTTCATCGATCATCGATCATCGCCTACATGGATAACGCGATATTCGACCAACGAGTATTCGTCGAATCGCTGCTTAAATATACAAATATACAAGTATAAAGACTATTTGCCAAATTCCCGCTAATTATACGGAAGCAATTATATCACGATAACAATGTTAAATATACGTGAAATTGCGCGTGACGCAAAATTCTAAAAAATAAACGAACGTTTTCGCATAGATCGAGAGAGTCTTTCGGTGAAAAATGGTATCGAGGCGGAAGATTCTATCTCGATCGAGGGACAACCTCGTTGAAGCGCAATACGAGGATCAAGACGAGGAGGACGTGTGGTATAATCTTGATAAACTTTACAAGGTAAAGTAGTAATACACGCGCTAATAATATAAAAGTGACTGATTTAGTAATATTAATAATAATAATAATAATAATAAAAGTTAGAACCGGTTAACTTTGATCGCTTGTAACGTTGCACAGCACTGTATCGATAACAATATTTTAAACATTCTCTTATTTATAGATGTAACAGATAAAACTGTTTAAGAACAAGTTATACAAATTATATATGATTTCCCTTGTCACAAGTAATTCTAATTATTCTCTACGAGATATTCAATTTGGTTGTGTAACATGTTGGTGTAACATCGATGTTTTACTTCAGGATCATATCCAAGAAGTACTGGACAAATGGAACCAAATCGACGACGAAATTTGGGCCAAGGTAATCGTTTTCGAAAGGAACCGCAGGGTAGCAAAAGCGTACGCCAGGGCACCTGTTCTCACGATCAATGGATCTAACGATGGATTCGATGGTTTCAGGTAAACGAACCGTATTACGATCTTTAAATGCAATCTTCTAAACGAAATTCCAAGAATCCTTGACACGGTTGAACAGTTAAAACAGAGCAGATAAAACAAAAAAAGTGGTAGTCGGCTAGTATTAAGGTATTAAAGAAAAAAAAAAAAAAAAGAAAATGTATAAAAGAAAAGTTGTAGAGGAAACAACAAATTATTACGTTTTCCGTTCCTTGTGGAATATAGGATAGGATTGTGCGGTTTCGAAAATCCTATGAGGGATACGAAAACGGAAGAGGCGAAGAAACACATTAACCAAGGTGTAAAGATTAAAATGGACGAACAAGGGAACATATTGATAAAAAGGTTGTGTAAAAATAACGTTTACATAAAGCCGACCAGTCAGGAAGACAACGCAATTGGAGCAGAAATTGCACGGAATTCTCAAGGAGCGTTAGAACACGAGAAACCGGGGAAAGTAAGCGTTCCACGATATATTTTACTCCGATCCACCTCGAATCCACCTTTTTCTTTCATTTCGCTTATACAGATACTATATACGTAATAAATTTCTTTCCGTGTCCTATCCTCGTTCTTTTTAAATCTGTTACCAGGTGTTCGATATGAATAAGTTTCAAACGAATCTCTCCCGGGAGACTCGAAGAGCCTATCCGGACAGAAGAAGATTAGAAATGCAGTGTCTGAGCGCGATCGTTTTCGTCAAAACTGAACCAGACCTTCTTCAATGTCCCGTTTGGGTCCTCATTGTAAATGTTGTCGGTTTAGACATGTTGAAATCCAAATTACCACCAGGTGTAGCGTACTTTCATTCGACGTTTAACGTAAACGTGTGCACGCGCGTAACGTAACAAATATTTTATTAGTTCTAGCGTTACAAAGGCCCGTGGATATTAAAAATCGACCTAGGATACCGATTCCCGATGAAGATCCGTATAGTATAGCAGGAGTTTCATCCTCGATCGGAGTTTCCGAAGCGTTCCAACAGGACCGAGAAGCTCGAGAACAGATCTACGCTCAATCAACGAGTAGTAGACAAAGAAGAGCCGAAAGGCCACCGAAACTACCGCCAAGGGAGAATATTTATAGTCATGACATACCTAAAGTAATTATATCTACGCAATTTTTCATTCCACCGTTACACTACTCGAAACAACTTGCTTCTTAATGTTACTTTATCGAAACAACGATGTTTAATGATATTCACTCGTTTCAGCCTGATTATGACGACATAGAAGATGACTATGCTAGAAAACCCGTCATAACGAACGAGGACAAGAGAAATAGAAACGACGACAAAAAGAAATACGGTAAACTTTCCGTTGTTTAACAAATTATCCACGCGTTTAAACCGTTATTATTACATGATATTTACACAAAGATAATAAGACTTCTTTTCTCTCCTTTTGACAAATAGATTAATAATCGTACACGTATGTTTCCGTTTTCAACAGACGATCCGTATTACTGCGGATTAAGAGCTCGTGTTCCTAACTTTGTAAAGATGGCGAAAAACAGTAAAGTCTCGACAAGAATGTACGCCAGACCTCCTAATCAAGCAACGTATGCTGCTACCGGATACGCTAGTAGCCAATCCTCTCAAATTTATGGCCATTTACCTGGGAATCGACCACCAATTATGTATCACGCACGAAGCTTCGAAAGTGGACTTGGTATTATAACATACTTTTGCAAATGTTCTGAAAAATTTTTAATTTAACATATAACAACAATCTAACGTATTAATCGATATATTACGATTAAAAGATTACCAACAAATTCCTTACTTTTCGTTTCTCTTTTTTCGTAGATTCAGATGGTAGAAACGAATCACCGTATAACCATATATATGGAAGGTTTCCTGTACCGACCAGAGGTGTGATTCCTCCTACACCCAGAGCCATGTATATCGGAGAGTGGGACTAAAAATAAAGATAATTAACAAAAAGCAACATGTTAACATATAAACAAGTGAGCTACGAGTTTGAAACGAGGACGAAACAATATCACCAAATGCAGGTATAATACAGTACGTAAAAGACAGTTGAAAGAACCTTATGCGTATGAATATGTATGCATTCGTTAAAAACGCAATAAAATAAAGACTACGCGCAAGACATACAAATATAAGGAAAAATAATTAGCAACAGAAAGGACTAAAACGAGAGTGGAGTAGTTACAAAAAAAAAAAAAAAAAAGAAAAAGAAAAAGAAAAAAAGAGGAAGAACCAATCTTCCGTTTGTACCTATAAACTGTATATTGTTAATGTACTACTTGAAATACTCAAATTTTTATTGCAATAAAATTATAGAACAATGCCAACTTTTATTTATACACCTTCGAGGAAGTATAAAATTTTCCGATTAAAAGTGGTAAAAAACATTTTAATATAAAAAAGAGAATATAAAGATATATAAGATTAATACAAAATTTTTTTCCAATCTAATACAATTTTTTAGGATATGATAGCAATCGTGTACAACATGTAGAAGCGATTTCTTATGAAAGTGAAAAAACATTCTTCATTTTATCAAATAATTAAAATATTCGATCCTCGTGTCTTTATCAAAGGCTATAAATTATGAGAAATTGCTTTCATCGGTTAACTTGATCATTTTCTTTTTCCTATTATTCTAAACCCTCGTTCTATTTGTTCGATAATCCATTTATTATACTGTTGATCTTTTCTGCAGGAATTTTTGATTCTAATAAATTTATCGTATGATCGGTAACAGGCTTTTCGTTTATTTTCAAAATTTTTATAATTTCATCTGCAGAAGAGATTTTTGACACTTCGATCCAATATCCTACAAGATATTTTAGTAATTCTCCCATTGTTTCTTTGGAATCTTCTTCTTCTTCTTTCATCGCTGGAAATAACCATAGAGCTATTAATTATTTATATATCTATAGTACAGAAAGTCATTCATATATAACCTGTATTATAATTCACCTGTGTCGATGCTGACTATAATTTTTAAAACTGTTGCATCTATATCAACCGTAGAGTCTGCCCTTAAAAATCCTTTCCATCGAAAATCCAGAATCATTTCTGCACATCTATGAACGCAAGAAGCTTTGGTCTCGTCTAAAGGATAAAGATTCCACGGATCGATAAAACTTGCTAAAATTCTTCGTAGAATCTCTACCGTTCTGTTTAAATTGTCTTCTTGCAAGATCTCTTGATGAATTTGATGTCCTTTTCGAACAAACGAAAACAACTCCAACCAATCTTCAAGATATTTTAAAGTTGAAGACGAATAAGGTGCTTCGTCTTGAGGAAAAACTTCTTCGAAGGATTCCAGCATTCCTACAAGTTATAAATTTCTCGTTTGCCTTCTATTTCATACAGATGGATCGAATAATTTCTCGTTAAAAATATATTGAAATTTGACACCTGGCAGAAAACTAGAAGATTCGAATAGCTCGTCCAATAATGTTTTCCCAGATGAAAGATCGATCTCCGCCGAAGAACGCAAAAAGGTTGTCGTTGCGATCAAAAGTTCCTCTGTAATAATTTATTTTCATCAGTATTAAATTCAAAATTCTATTTCCTTTTTAAACCTCATCATTGTTACTACCGTTGCAAAGAGTAAGTATTATTGTAGTTACCGTTTGTGGAACTTTTCAAGATAAAAGGAACCACCTCCCTTAAAAAGGTTGAATTTCTTAAATTAACTCTCCATTTTGATTCAGGATTGATTTGAATATTCCAAAGTGCAGAACGTAGAAGACGAAGTATTTGTACTAATGTAGCAGTGTCTTCGGAAGAAAGGAGGCGAAGAATTGTCTCGAGAAGCTCCTCTTTCTCTCCCAATGCATCAAGCACTGACGGTTCGCAAGTCATATTGCCAATTATTCCCAAAATTATTTCCTATAAAAATAAGAATACTAGGAAGCTTTTATATAATATATAATATTTTATATAATATAAAATGCAAAGAGAAACATGGTTTTTTTTCTTTTTTTTTTTTTTTTTTGATAATCAAAAATTTACTATCGGGATTTATGGATCTTTCAAGAGGTTTGTAAAGAACGTGTACAAGATAGGTTCAAAGTGTTTTAATATACGGAAAGGATAAATAGAAAATAAGATTAAGAAATTCCAACTATTCGATTAGCAAGTAAGTTTATGACATAAAAAAAGAAAAATTTAGATACGTTATAAACGAACGGCTTTTATTTATTAGCGTTTCGATTCAGTTATTTTAATTAGAATTATTTAATTAAGAACCATAAAGGATTGCGACATATAAAAGGATATCTTTACGGTGTATAGAAATCAAGGACTGCGAGTTCTTATAGTCTAGAAATCATGGAACTCTGGAAATGTTTTCTAAAATTTTTATTCAATAAATAAAATACAGATCTAAGAGATAAAATAACCTTGAAACAAATCGTACCGTAAACCTTGGTTCTTCGGACGAATTCAAAGCAAATTCTGCGATTTTAAGAAAATCATTATCTACAAGAAAGTTAACAACGTCTTTCTCTGCGGTCATATCCCATAATGTGCATAAGTCGTACTCCACTTTCTCGTTCCAGCCATCTTCGAGAACCTTTGCAATATTCAATTCATTTAAATTACTTCGAATACGCTTATATAACAAATGTTAATATATAAGTATGTATAAGTAGATACGCGTATGTCGTATAGATTAAAAGCATAAATAATTTTTATCAAAATGCTTCAATTATACGTAACTATGAAAGCGCTAAGACTGTTTGGTAAAACGAATTTTACCTTATTTATATTGTCAAAATAAACATCTTTAATATAACAGAGATTTAAGTAATACTTTCTTAAAACACGACTTACTGAAATTTACCAATGAAACATAGGAAATTAGTACGAGCTTGAATCAAATGTAACTCAACTTAAGACTATGATACGTACCTTTGATATCGAAAGTAAAATATTGATTATCCATTTGCCGCTATAAAGAGTATCTCCTACGGTATCTCCTTTCAACTTTTTAATATCTTCTTCTGCGATTTCATGAGCTTCTAACAGTACATTTGGTTCCACTTTGTCAGTTTCAGGTTCCTGAACCTCGCTCATTCTTCCTACTCGCTGAACTACTATTCTTTCTACAGTATTTTTTTACGAAATATTATTGATTTTACAGATAGTTACTTTACGTTGATAATAATTTGAGCAAAGATATACTTGAAGAAATAATAATTTATCACAAATTATTCACTTTCTGTTACGAACTTGGCACAGCTGATTGATACAAACGAAGATAACCTAACCTAACCTTTCACGACGCTTGCTGTTACTTTAGCTTACTTATTTCAACGAATTTTACCAACGTTTAGCCTCGCGATATTTTTCTCGTCATTCACATCGCAGCCACTAACGTGAATTCTAAATTGCGAATTCAAAATCATATCGATAACTCAAGATCAAGTTCGATATCTACCATTCACTGAAAACATGATATTTCAAGTGAAATATTGCACGAACCTTAAGGAAAACACAACATTAATGTAGATTTCTATTGAAATCTTACATGCATTTAGCTGCGAATTACAAAAAAGAATACAAATATGCCTTTTTTCTTTATTATTTTTTTTTTCTTTTTATCTTATTGTATCGCAAATTAAAATTAAAAGAATTAAAAATTTAAAATTGCAAATTATACATCCATCTATAACCTATTATATCCGTTCTTTTTCCACGGAAGATGAATTAAAATATTTCAAAGCTTGGTACATAATATTTATTTTCTTAACGATTCATATTCGAAAAGAATTACGAAATCGATTATAGCTGTAAAAGAAAAGAATCGACGAAACATAAATAATATATTTCAACTCCGTTTCCATTTCTATTTTCTTATCTCTTCGCGTATCAACGTAGCTAGCGTTGAAAGCGCCTGAAAAGAAAACAAAAACAAAAAAAAGAAAAACGACGTAATATAATTTTCACATAAGAATATGTGAAATATATAAACGATCTTGAATTAGTAGAAACGTACATATATTGCACGTTAGAGGAACATTGACGCGATACTATAAATTATTAGGTGAATTAAATACAAAACGGAATCAAACAAAAAAAAAGAACCTTATCGATTTCTTGCGGTGTCGCGTAACTGTAGCATAGTCTGAGATGCTGTTCAGGTTTCGAACGGTCGTGGTTAAACGCATGACCGGGAATAAGAAAAATCCCTTGGGAAATACACTTCATCCTTGCCAATTCCATTACATCTTTCGTTTTATTCACTTTTAGCCAAACGAACATCCCACCCTTTGGAACGTTCCATTCTGCCAATCCTACGATATAAAAGATGCTTTTGTTTCGAGATAAAAAAGAAAAGAGAAAAAAAAAAAAAAAAAGAACTAAATTCAAAATTTTCGATTTTTAAAAAACGAAACCTTGATGTAATTTGAATATTCATATACCGGTAAGATGTTTTTCCATCAAAGACAGCATAATGTCTCGCCTTTCGTGATAAAATTTCCGAATGTCGTTAAAATGTTGCCGTATCTTCTCCAGATCCCATACGTCTAATAATTTGAACAGCAAAACCTGTAAAAATAATAATCATCGACGAAGGAAGATACTTTGATCCGTATGAAATATTTGTGATGTACGTATGATCGTAAAAATTACTTGCGATAAAGAGGAGGCGTGAATATTTGTTGCTTCCATATGTGTAGTTAATTTTTTAATAATTTCTTTATGCGCTGTAACAACGCCTAATCTAAGTCCGGCGCTTAGAATTTTGCTGAAAGAATCCAAACGTATTACACGTCCTTTGGTATCCAATTCGAGGAAGGTGGTAGGTTTCTTATCGACGAAATGGATGAAACAATAAGGATCGTCCTCGACGATTAAAAAGTTGTACGTATCAGCTAATTCATAAACTTCCCTTCTTCGCGATTCTGTCAAAACTGTTCCCGTTGGATTGGCTCCTGTAGGATTCGTGTAAAGAACCTACGAAACAAGTTTATCCTTCTTTATATCCGAATATAGTGATACGTAGTAACATACGATCGATTAGGTAAAATTATCTCTTGATTTCCAATTTTCCCTGCAACTCACTTTTGGTATTGGTTTACCACTGTTTCGTCTTTCTTCGCAAATTTTTCTTATATTTGCCGGAATTATACCATCCCGATCTTGCGAAATTTCGATGAATTCTGGCATTAAAGGTGCGAGCTGAAGAAAAGGTGAATAACGTTGAAGAGTTTAATAAAATATTAAAACGGCTATTAAAACGGCTTGAGAACTCATAAAGAAAAAAAAAAAAAAAAAAAGAAGAGAGAAAGAAAAAAAAAATAGCAAACGAATGTGTAGGTTTACCGCATTTAGAATTCCGTCGTAAGTCGGTGCTTGAATCATCACAGGATCGCCTATTTCTAAAGTCATCTCGAAAATTTTGCTACACCCGTCCATCGATCCAGACGTGAAAAGTACGTCCCAATCGTTGTATATCGGCTTGTGCCAATATTCTTGAAATTCTCGCATTTTTTTTAACAATGGTAAGTATCTTAAATCGAAAAATAAAAGAACGAAAGATGATCGAAGAAATATACGATACTAATATTATTGCATACAATACAGCATACACCAGCACTAGATGCACAGCGATTAGTAAGCAAGAGTTAAGTAATATAATATAAAGTAAAAACTTGGGAATAAGAATGCAACGACATCGTTGTAACAGGTTATGGGCCTAAAGTATCGACGAAAGATTATTATTATCGTACAGATTGTATTATTGTGTCTGCGAAATCATGGTACAGAAGACAGTCGAACGATGAAAACCAAGCGGGGAAAACCAAGCGGGGAAAACCAAGCGGGGAAAAAAAGGAGAACGCTTTTTCGTTTTCGAGAAAATCGAGTCTGAAAACGCATCGAGTAGCCGTGTATCAATTTTGAAAATGTCGAATTACGAAACTCGAATTAATCGTAAAATCGTAAAATAGAATTTATTACGTTGGTAGAGTAAAGTATCTTTTATTCTTGTTACTTATTTTATAAATTACCCTTGGGAAGGACCATATTGAAGAGACCAGGACAACTCTTCTCCGACGAGTTTTACCTTTGTTCCACCCTTGTACGTTACGGAGATATCGACGAAAGGAAATGTTTTTGTATTCGGCATTCCGTTAGCTAGACTTATCGCATCTTTCGTTTCTATAAATCTCATGGCTGTGTTATGGAAAAATTTTATTTACACATGAATTATCTTTATAAATTATTGTTTCAAAGAGATACAGGATAGACAGAGTTTCACGAATTGTCTAATAAAATGTCGGATATCACGGACAATGTTATAACAGCGATAATGAAAACAGTATTAATAAGAAATAAGATAGGAAGAAATTAAGAGTTCTTACCCAATTCACGAAGAATACTAGAGTTTCGCCTTCTCGTGACATTCGTTAGAAACGTTGAAAAATCCATTACGAAGGAACCCCGTTTTCTTAATAACAGCTCTGGTTAATTTTTAATATTTGATCTTTGTTTCGGTTAATTTTTGTCAAACGATAGCGTCCAACGAGTCGAATAATTTCTAAATATTTGAAATTTATTACGAAATAGCGGATCGATCGATACCGAGCGAGCGTGTCGAAAGTCATCGAGAGACTGGACTCGAACGCAACTATGATTTTAACAAAAATCAGCCTGTTATCCATGTCGTGGGTTATCTTCGGCTCGCATTGCTGACGCGTTACGATCGAAGCGTTACAAATCAAGCCGTTGTAATCGATGAAAATTTCCGTCAACTAGATATAAAGCAATTATGGAATGGAAAATTATTTCGCAAGGAAATAAATAAATTAATTAATTATAGAAATGAAAAATTAAACGTATTACGTAACATAATACTCGATTCTTTCTTAAGCTTGTTCTTGCAATAATCGTAAACAGCGATATCATCTTGCGTTGGTAAATAGGAAGATAATAATGCGCGTAATAAGAATAAAAATCATGAAGGATATTACTTCAACGTCTTATGTTCAACATGTATATTTTATTTCGTATCTGAAAAAATAGAGACACGGTAAAGAAAATGAGTATTCTACTATTTATCCATTGCAAAAAGGATGTTGTCGAGTAAGGATCGGAGATATTATCGTTATAAACAGCGTAAGTCGAGTACATTGTCATTGTAAAATGTTCCTTGTAAGTTTGCAGGCATTCGGATGTAGCTAAGAATTACTTTCATCGTTATTATCGTTACTCGCTCGTATCTCGATAACCATGCTGAAAAATCATCGAACTCGTCATCGAAATCATGGAAAATACATGGAGTAAAAATCATAAAGGCATGGTTTTCGACGCAATCGTACGATTATCGTACTTTTCTTACGGGGTATTCTTTCTTTCTTTCTTCGTCACGTCGTACATCAGCGAGTAACGAAGAAGTATCTTTTCTGCCTGATCGTTTCGACAATGGGAAAGAAAAATTTGTAAATTTAACACGGGAAGGCAGTGACGAAAGAAAGCGATAGTAGGAAACGGTGAAAGTTTTATTGTTCGTACACATCAGGAAGGATCTTTCTTTAAAACGTTACGAAAGACGATAGAACATTTTTTCCCCTCTCGTGATCATGATCTTCGTCATAATCATAATCACCCACCCTCTTTCCTCTTTCCTCGCGTTATCGTCTCTTCTTATTCTCGTTAGCATTCGACACCTTCCCTTCCCTTCCCATCCCTTTACTCGTTTTCTCGTCTAGTTTACAATTTCTCTATTGCTTTTATTTCTTATTTATTCTTTCGTCACGTAATCGTGAAACGCTATCGTTATAATTGTTTTCTGTTTTTTTTTTTTTTTTTCTTTTCTTCTTTTTTCCTCTCTTCTTGGATAGACGTTAATTCATTTTTTCTTCTTCTTACCTTAATCAGAGCATTCTTTCCTCGTTATAATCAGACTGACAAGGATAATCACAATTACGATTACGATTGTCATCACTATAACTATTTATCGAATCAAATCGTTAATTATTAATTACGTTACCCCTTTTGATTCATCGAGATTATCGTTTGCGCGACAGTACTATCTAAATGATAATGGAAGAAGACCCGGCGGAAAGGCACCAACACAAGTTTCGCGTTACGTGTAACGTAATTACTAAACACGTAGTCGGGTTCGCGTTTATATCATTCCTTTATCGTCTAAAATCCTTGACAAAACTTACGAATAAGAACAACATCGATCGTTAGTATCAAACTGCTAATACACGATATAGTATAAAAAAAAAAAAACAGTAAAGTAACGCCAACGAATAATTAATAAATAAACAAACACAGTCGAATAATACGAACAGATCGGTGTCTTGATCGACAGAACGAAATCGAGCAACTCGACGAACAACGATAAGATAACGATTCTTAATAATAACGATAAAAGAAAAAAGGAAAAGAAGAGGAAGAAAGTGAAACATAAAATGTCGTCGTATTTGCATCTAAAAGCAAAGATAAAAGATTATAAACGCGTCCCGATCGTTGGAAAAATTTACAACATTTTACATTAATACTTGGCTCTGGTTTCTCTAATTTTCTATACATCATTGCGTGCATTCGTACGCGCTCATACTCGTCGCAAGTCACACACGCACATACATACATACACGAAGGATTTCTGCTTCTGAATTGGCAGTCGTCAAAGCGTCGTTAATTAATCGATTAAGCACGATTAACTATGAGAAAAGAAGGCATTAAAAACGAACGAAAGTTGGAAAAAAGTTTCGAAAGTGCCCGGGCACCTTTAATTCCGATCGAAAGAAACGGGGCTCGTTCGGCCGCACGATTTTTCGTTTTTCATTAGCATAAAATAACAAAATCATATCAAATTTTATTTCCGTAGAACGCGGAAACCATAATGAGAGTAACGTGATTATTCGATTTAAAGGAAAACATATATATCGTCATTTCCCCTTCAACCTTTCGATCGATCTAACTCTTATACCTTTATTTTTAATTGCGTATATCGTACGTACACACACACACACACACACACACACACACACACACACACACACACACACACACACACACACACACACACACACACACACACACACACACACACACACACACACACACACACACACATATATAGACAAGTATTAAAAAATAAAACAAAAAATGATCGACGAAAAGTACTTTTCACGTTATTTTTCCACGCACAACTAAATCAACGTCTTTTTAAAAGTTTTGATTTTTTTTCTCTCTAACGCGATACAAACATGATTCTTCGCTCTCCTTTTTCTTCTTTTTTCTTTTTTTTCTTTTTCTCGAATACGAAAAGAACGAGTTCTTTCCTTCGTTTTCTTTTTTCTGTTTGTTATTTACAATATATATCTATAGTACACGCTACGCATTTTCCTCTTTTTACAACAGTTCGTTTAACGATTAATTAGTCTGTTAGTATTTGCTTCTGTTTCTTTATTCGTATGTTAAGCTTAAACGTTACTATACAAGAGCCTCTTGGTATTCTCCTTTATTTTTTATTTCACATCTTGATCGATATTCGTTAAATCCGTTCTTCGATTTTTCCCTTTCGTCCATAAAACCTGGATCTTTGTTCGTTTTTGTCTTAAACAAAAACTGGATTTAATTTGTCGCGCATCCCCTTCCTTCTACTTATACTCGCTTCGATAAGGTTTCGATATCTATATTTTTTTCCTATTATTTTCTACATCTAATTACATTTTCTCAGACTCGTCCGTATTCCTCTTTGCCTGTAACGTTTACAATTCTCGTACTCTCCTTCCTGCTTCTTACAGCCAAACGTTTTTCAAAATGTTTTCCAAAGTGTTTTTTTTTTTTCTTTTTCCAAAACACCGTCTGTTCGTGTTCTTCCTTTTCCTACTTCTATACGTCCATTCCCTTCGAGTCTTACATTCTTCCTAGATATTTCGTCGTATAACGCGATACACCGTTTTCTCTATCCGTTTAAATAACTCTTTTCTAGTTCCATCGATCTACTTCAACCGATTCCAACGAAGAATTCCAACTTGAACGAAGTCACTCGATCGGATACCTTTGTGCGATTACTGACCGTTCGTGAAAACGTTCTGGCGAATCTTTAGAGAACTAAAAGAGCGTTTCTTGCGACCAGGCCGGTGGACTGGTTGGTAACGGGGCCGGCGGTGGTCTATGCCTGAGCTCGATGGCTGGAGAACACGGTGGAGAACCGGGGCTACTTTGGCTGCTGGTGCTCGTAGAGACGGCCTGAGACCTGTTGATATATTCGTAACGACAGCTTTTTCCAAAATCGTTCCATGTAAATAAGTTCGAAACAAAAGACGAAAGTCGAAAGCTGATTAGAAAAAAGCGACGGAGAATGGATAAATTATTTCCGATTTGCGAAAGACGACGATATAAAAGGTAGTATGTAATCTTGTATTTATAAATAACGATATACGCGGTAGAAAGGATGAAAGAAGGAAGAAGAAAAGTTTTCAAGAATAACAACGTCGAACAGTTTGTCGTTTTATCGTTTTTATCGTGGAAAAATTGATTTTCAACGTTAACGCGCACGGAATTTTCTCGATTCCGCGTAACTATGCGATCAAATAGGTAGAACTAAACCGTAACCGTAACCGTAACCGTAACCGTAACCGTAACCGTAATCGTAATCGTAATCGTAACCGTAACCGGTTTGAACACCGTATACCGCTATATCGAAGACCATATTCGTCTTGGTATATAGCGTTAAAATTTGTTAATTTCAGTTTGGTTCGGTTAAGAGCGTCGTGGTAAAGACGGAGAGTCATCGACGTTTAGAAGCAACGAAGAAACAATCATTCGACTGGGTATACCTAGAAGTTTCAACAGCTGCGCTAATACTACGACAAGCTTGACAAGGTTTGCCTTCAGGCCGCCGTCTAGGGACACATCCGGAGCAACCATCCCACTTCTCGACCGTTTTCTTCTTTTTCGAGGGTACCCGAAGAAACCGTCGACAACTTGGCCCCGGTGCTTCGGAGTCGGTCGAGAACCCGGATACTTCATCCTCCGTGTCCAGACACTCTTCTTGCTCGTCGTTTCTTAGGAAGACCGAGTCGGAACCAAGCGACCTCGAATTATTCAAGCTACGGACGTACAAGCGTCGTTAAATTTATATCGTGTAATCAATTTTCGTTTATCGTCGTTTAGTAGCATTCTCGTACGACTAGAAAAATTCGATACTACGAGAGTAGTGAGAGTAGTGAGAGTAGTGAGAGTAGTAGTAGTAGTAGTAGTAGTAGTAGTAGTAGTAGTAGTAGTAGTAGTAGTAGTAGTAGTAGCAAGTAAAGTAAAAGATGATAAAAAAAAAAAAAAAAAAAACGTTTCGTTGGAAAATAAAGCTGTGCCGGATACCTTTTGTAGCCCACTGTACAGCGAACAAAATGCGAGAATACCTTGTGCGTTACGTACAACGAATCACGCGTGTAAAAATATTTTCGTAAACAAAAAGCCGGAAAAAGCGTGGCAAAATATTATTCGTTTATCCGACGCGTTACAACGATATTTTCAAATTATTTATACAAGTTTGTACGTTAACAACCTTGAGTCTGGTTCCGGAGGATCGACACTGCCCATGGAAGCCAACGGTGCTCTTTTACCGCTAGTCGCCGTCATCATCGCCTCGTTCGCGTAAAGACCTGCTTCGCTCGTGCACGGGGAAAGCTCCGGGGTTGGTTGAATTACCTACAAATAAATTATCAAACGATTTACGACAACGAACGACGTACTTGCTCGTTCGTTTCAAATTATAGTATTATCGTATGTTATTATCGTATTGTCCGTAATAATAAACATCATAATTCAAGAAGACAGCGTAAAAGTAATCTTTTAACGCTTAAGATCAATTCGAATTTTCATTTCACGCTGCGAATCAAAGTGGAAATCTTGCGTCAACGGACGAAACGTTAAGATTCGAACGAACGTTTGTCAGTGGACAAACTAGCAATTACCTGAATATCGATGGGATAATAGAGATCCCAGGGTTCATCGTGGGCAGCGTATTTCGTGGAGAGCGTAGGGTGAAGCGGCAAACACGGTACCGGCATCGCAGACCCTCTTCTCTCGAGGTAACTACTCCCGGTGCTGCTACACGTCACCGAACTGCATCTTCTTTGTTCTTCGGGAAGCGGCAAATTCGGCTGCTTCGTTGGTGGTGTCAACAGAGCCTCGTAGCCACCGCCAACCGACGCAAAACGTGGCCCGATTTTTGGCAAATGAGATTGCGACACCTTTAACCGTAATACGTCGTCATCGTATCGTCATCGTTCTTTCTTTCAGGCGATTCTACGATATATTCGAAATCTTCTATCCGCGGAATAAATTATCGCCAATTATCGTTATAGGCCGTAACTTGAGAAATTTTGTATCTTAAAAATCGGACGTACGTATATGTGATCGAGCGTCATACTCGTAGAGCGACAACTCGACTCTCATAACATTAGATTATATCTAAATATATCGTCGCGACCAGAAGCAAAGTATAATAGAAACCGTCTATCTTCCGACTTATCGTGCAACGCACAAAAATATCCGTTCGATATAATTAATAAGCACAATTACACCTATAATTCAGCGTAATCTCAGATTACACGGAATTACGACGAGCTTATAATCGCCGGACGTTACGATTACAAATATCCCGATAAAGATCGGTTTAATTCGACGAACGAGTATAGAGACCGACCTCGACGCAAAGAGATCTTCTAGGGCCGTGATCCGGTCTAGGTGGTAATCTGGAAATGGCTTCGAGAGCGGCTGCGAGGGCTCTTTCTTCGGCTTCTGCTTCGGCTACCGCTGCGGCTGCAGCTGCGGTCAGTCTCGGATCCTCCAACTGCTTGCTCGATTTACACCTATCCCACATACCACCCTCCTTTTACCCTTCTTCTCTCATTTACACCCTTTCCGTCTATATAAAAACAACTTTACTCGCGTACTTTCATCGTCTATCTCGAGAAGCAAAAATCATATTCGAGCCCGAACGTTCGACCCCCGTCGAAACACGGCGTTTCTTTTCCTCGAAATTGCTAGAAATATTTTTAGAAACGTTCGATCAAAAAATTTGACGTTAAAACGCGTTGAAAGCGTCGCGAACTGACTTGCCTGAAAGTCGGGGTAAACGTTTTCGAAAATTTTGCGATCTATCGTGTATATTATATATATATATATGTTATATGTATGTATATATATATATACATATATTGGAAAGTGCAAATCCGATCGAGCTTCGTAGATATTTAAACATCTGTGAAAGCTGATAAGAGGAGATGATTTTGTCGAAACACGCGGACGTGAATTTTCACAAATTTATACGATATTCCGTGCTGAATCTCCAACAACTTGTCCCGAGTGAGTTCGAACTCTAAAATTAGTCTTGGTATATAATAACGCGGTAAAAAAAAGGGAAGATGGGTAACAGCGGAGAGAAAAAGAACTCACCTGCTTTTATAAACAAGCAGAAGGATCATAAGACCGAAAAAACCACCGAGAGTCGCTGCGATTCTCACCCCGGTCATAACATCGTAAGTTTTGTAAAATTCGATTTTCAGTTGCTCCCGCTCGCTGAGGGTCGACGTGGCTTCCGGCAGGAACGTCGTCGAGTCCATCCTCCTCGTCGTCGCGTTGCTCGCGTTCACGTTGCTGCCTACGACACTCCCCATATCTGCACACACACGTACAACTCTCGATTCTTATTAAATATTTTCTTTGCTCGTTCAGGCCTTCGTGACTCGATTCTTCGATTCACGCATCTATACGTAGAATAGCCTACGAATTTAAGAGCGTGATCGACCAACGATACGCCTCACAGAAATCCCACGATTCAAACTCTATGTTACCTTTATATTATCAACCAAACGAATGTACACCGTGCGCAATTAATACCTTCTTTTATCGCGGCGTAGAAAGTTTTTGCAAATCGACCTGAAACAATTAATTCGGTTTTTTAATTTACATAGATTTTCGCTGCTCGACGGCTGAATTTCTAGAGCGTCGTCGTCTTATTAAAAAAAAATATACTTTCTTTCTGTCTTAAGAACGCTTAATTACGAATTGTCAAATTCTTATCGTATTCCTATCGTACAGGGAATAATTTGGCAAAAGATTTATTTTTAAACGAAAATGATTAAATCGTAAAAAAGATTAAGTCGTAAACGTACGAGCGGAAAGAAAAATTATACAAGCATAGCGAGATTATCTATGTTACGGATAGAATCCTTTCGACGATTACGTCGTTTGTCACGAAAATACATAAAACTAAGACGGCATTTTGCCATAAAGTCGGATTTGAGCGGTGAAAAGGAAAAGTACCGCGACCCTTTGACACAGTTCTCCGCGTACGAATGGTTGCGCGAACATAGTTATACGAGATGTATGGACATGCTCGCTTGAAAATAAATCCCGGTAAAAAGAGCGAATCGACCGTAAGTTTCAGAACGTTTCTTGCTACGTTCTTGCCCAACGAAGGTGACATCGTTCCGAAGAATACTTTTAGAAATATCTGCGTATATTGTTCGAATCGAGTTGCACACGTCCAATAGAAAATACTGCAAATCGCGTAGAAAGCGTGCCATCGTTCTGAATAGGACGCGATCAACTTTGATCATCGACCGATATTTCGAAAAGCTATTTTTCACCATTTCCACTTTCAGCTATTTCGTATTAAAGTACTTTTTTCTTTTTCTTTTCTTTTTTTTCTTTTTCACGGGCGAAACGAGTTATCGGGCAAACGATTTGTAGAATAAATGAGAAAGTACGAGGAGAGAATTAATTAAAACGAAATTAGTTGAAACGGTGACGAATGTGATCGAGCTCGACGGCATTCCTTGTAACAACGATGGAAAATAAATTTTCCATCTACCGGACGTGGCTGGTTGTCGAATCGAAGCAAAAGCATCGTGACCACGTGCTACTGGTTGGAAAAAGTCGCGGCTATCGAATTCCACTGATAATCGATAACGCGGAACTTTCTATAGGGGTGTCCTACCTCGAGAACAGAGAGAACAAAGGACGGAGAACGCGACATCTTTTTTAGCAGGTTTTCCATCCTACGAAAGCTTTCGGCTTTGAAATGAAATGAAATTTGAAATGAAACGAAATCCCGTCAATTACTTTATGATCGATTCCCCTCGTTACGAATAAACGTTAAAAACGTTTAAAAATGACGACGTTCGCGGTTTCTTATATCGTTTCTAAACGCAACGAAAAACAAAATTCCAGCCGATATAATATATATATATATCCTATAAAATACGAATTCATCTATCGCTTTGTTGTTCGAATAGGACGCGTATGGAAAGCGCGTGTCGCAAAAACGAATAGAATATTTCGCAGTAGAGTATCGGTGTAAAAGCGGCGAGTGGTCCGGCTCGGCTCAGAGCCATACCAGTATTCTACTCGAACCACACGCCAAGGTTCTGGATATTGATTTCGAGCTGAGAGAATCGATGGAGCCTGTCTTACGACGTCTCGATAAGTCCTGTCACTGATAACGTTTCGCCGTTCCACGCACAGACCTATTCGCGAGAGGCCGATTTCCAAAACCACTCTGTAGACACGCACAGACATCGTCGATGTACAAAACACGCACAGGCTAGGCTATATAAACGTGCGAAAACAAAGATGAAACATCTGGTAAAGATTTAATCCAGAAATAACTCGATAACGTGGAATCGTTCAAGAACAATTTGTTATTTATTCCCATCCATAATTCATCGCGTTCTTTTTAGCTATTATTACGATCGTTCGATACGAGAATGTTTGTTTTGATAAAAAATTGTACGCCAACCCACGTTCCCCGATCGGTCGTTACGGGACTGAACAATTACTTGCAAAAGGGGCGAAGAAACACGGAGGAAACCGAACCGTTTGATAACGAAAGAGAGAAGAATCCGACAAAGTTTGCAGTTTGCGGATAGAAAAAATACGGCCGGCCGAGAGAGAGAGAGAGAGAGAGAGAGAGAGAGAGAGAGAGAGAGAGAGAGAGAGAGAGAGAAAAGAAGCGGAACGAGTAGTTCTTTGGACGCGTTCAACGAAACGGAATTAGCGGTGAACTCGGCCGAAATTCCGAGATTTCGCTTAGGAAGCATCGAATAAGCGGGTTAATAGGTCGATTTAAGCGAACGGGGACGACAACCTGTGGCTGGTGTGCGGTAACCCTCGAGGATCCTACCTTACGAAATCCTCCGACAGCTTTAAACCTATTTACCGTTAGCATCGATAACAAGCGAGTCCCTTCGAGACGATCGTCGTACGAATTTTACCACGATAGAAGAAAGAATCGAGTCTCCGTTAAGCGTCGATCGTCCAAATTATCGACCATTCGAACTACCGTATTTGCTATGATATCGTGCGCGATCTCTGACCGCCTATCATATTCGATTCTCGTGCTACAAAGAAAAGGTAGAAAATTGATCGAGCTATGCTTCATTTTGAAATTAATAAGTCGTTCGTTTAACGTTGTTACTTCGAGGTAATTAATTTCGTCTCTTTACGGAAAGTTTTACTAAAAAAAAAAAAAAAAAAAAAAAAAAAGAAAAAAGAAAATTGATGAAAACACCCGTTGAAACGAAATCTTTAAATCACTATGTTCCATCGGAAGCTTGTTTTTTCGTCGTGAAAAATGAATCGCAAGCAGCAAAAGAGGGAAACTAGACTCCAACTTCGGTAGCGACGAAGAATCCCTTTTCATCGTGTTCTTCCTTTCCTTTGAAGAGAAACTGCAACTCGAACTCGTCTCGTTAAACGTACAACACGGTATCTTTCATCGCGAGATCGATGTCTGTTATTTTCACCCGAACTTTTGTCGTTACGCAACAACGCAAAGGGCCTGTAAAATTATACGACCGCGTGTAAAGCGCAAGTACTTACACGTTCGTTGGCTCAACGACTTAACGAGAGTGCCCGCATTACAGATAGACGATGGACTTGCCTTTAACTTACGCTGCTACGTCATTTACTTTCTCTTCGACGTTACGCGATTTAAACGTAAACCAACGGGAAATTCGCGAAACATTTCGTCCGATTCGAATAAATTTCAAGTTCTGTGCTTTCGATTATCCGATAATTTTGACAAAATTCTGAGAAAAAGAGAAAGAGAAAGGACGGGAGAAAGGTAGAAAGGACGATTAGAGGAGGATTCGAGCAATAAAAAATTAAAAGGCTTATTTTGGAGAATTTAAAGGTAATTCGGGACAACGTCGAGCAGTTTATCGAACGAGCAGCTATTTTTCGCGTTATCGCGTTAATACATCAAGACGCGAATTCAATCGACGCGGAATGTAACATTTATCGATACGCGAAACAAGCAACGCGTATACGAGCACGTGTTATTTCCGTGCACGTTTCAACTGCACGTCGCTTTTTGAAGCACAGTATTTTACCGTTTGGCGGAAAGTAGCACAAATCGTAGTTATCGAACTAGCTGCATTTCACGCGGTATAAATACTCTTATCTTAATCGCTACGATACTGTACGTCCAACGACCGAACAACCTACCCTATAGTTACGTTGAAAAGTAGCGTGAAAGAAAAATCGTCAAACTTCATTCGGAAATGCTTTGCGGTTCTGTAAAAAGGCATCGCTTTACTTTGAATATTTGTCATTACTCTATGGAATCGAGCGTCCGGTCGGACAACGCTTTATTTTCTCACAAATAAGCAAGCGTCCGAGATGGATAAATTGTCTTTTCGATCGATGAATCTCATCGCCGTGACCAAGACAGCGTTCCTCCCGTAAGTCGAACCTACGTATTTCATATTATATTTCTCTGCGAACGTAGTACGGTGGTGGTGGTAGAAGCGGGTGGGTAGCTTCTTCGGGACAACCATCGACACATCCCACTTTCCAACCGCAGACCGTATATACGAGTGAAATTCGCGTCTATCCAGCGGAAACGACCAAATTGATAACCGACGCAACACGTACACGTCCAACAACTCTGACAAACTCAATTTATGAAATTGAGCCGCATCGGCGATACACAACCATCCCAGACGTAGTAGATATACTCGTGATCGAATTATGGTCGATGGGACGAACGAATATAGTTACGATCTTAATTATAAGATCAACGGTACACGTCGAAACAAAATGTTCGACCGATTTGCGAGAAACAGAAGGGGTTTAGATCCCGTTCAAGAGAGCGTACGAGCAAACCGTACCTCGGCATACATTTTGTTGCATCGTTTGCAACGTCGGTACAATTCTAAAATTATTTGTTACGACTAGCTCGAACGTAACGTTTCACGCGCGCGTAATTCACATATTCGTTCGATCGATCGTTTACGAAACTCTCGTTGATATAAAAAAAAAAAAAAAAAAAAAGAAGAAAAAGAAAGAAAAAGAACGAAATTGAATAGATTCGAAAGGTATAAGATTCTACATAGATAATATCTTTGCGTAGATATGGACATGGATGTCGACAAGCGGATGATATCAGGAGATCGAGACTGGGCGACATCGGGACGAACGTAAAAAGGTAAACGACGCGAACGCGATCATCCTGTACTCGAACCTATAAAGATATCGTTCCTTTTCTATCACGACCGAGAGAATTGACAGTAAATGGCAAAAACCATTTATTTCTCGTTATATCGATCTTTTACCCTTCGCATCGATTCGGTATACGTACGTACGACTCTGAAGCCCTGTTACGTCGATCGTTGGCATCGTTTCGGATAAGAATCGGTACGACCGCGCTACGTTTCTATACACCGATATACGTAACGATACCGTGGCGTCCCTTAACCTTGGTAATCGTCTTGGTAGCAAAGACCGAGCGCAATTCGTAAAACGATGGAGAAAGAAATCGTCCTTTTCTGCGCGATGGACAAAAGGGGTCGTGTCGGAGGGGAATCGATATGGGGCAGGTAGGCGGTCGAAGGCATTTCAACTTGGAGTTGGAGAGAGGGTAGACGGAGGAGAACTCGTCGGGGTGGTTGAGCTGGCAGGGGAGCCAGGTATCGATTGCAGGCTGCAAGAGGAGAAAGAACCCCTCCCGTTGCTCCATGCCCTCTTTCCAGCCCACGCACTACGGGTCACCGGGTCAAAGCTCACGGCCGGCTCACTGTTGCTTCTGCCTTTTCTCGTCGCTGTTTCGATAGTACGATGTTCTCGCCGTGCACCTCGCAGCAAATAGAAAGAAGCGGCGTCGCGATTTTCGCTTAAAACCGCCAAGAAATTCCGCCACGCTCTCTCGCCACCTGTCCTTATTTACTCGTTGACTCGTCGCTCCGCGTTCACTATGAAAATCGTCTTGTTTCACCTTCGTACGACTAGATATTCTAGACTAGATATTCGCTAGATATTTCCCGCGAAACGATTACAGCGAAAATACGTAATCTAATTACTTAATGGATCGCCGCTCGTCGTCGTTGCCGCTGGTTTAGTACGAGAACTTATCAGTTGGACGTCGCACGATGTTGACAATTATTCGCGCCTTGCTTTAGAAACTTACGTGCAAGACCACCGTTGACTCCTTTTGAAGTTTCTAATCCATTAGCGGTAATTTGTTTACGCTTCGACAGGCGATGACGTATACAGATGATCGATAGCAGGATTTCTATATTTTCTTGGTAGATCGATTCGTTGAATCGCTTTTACGCGTTTCCTGTAATCGCGTAGGAATACAAAGATATCGATATTTATCGGTAAGACCTTACAATTTTCGCGTTTCTTCTAATTTCCTTTAAGGGTAAAAGGAGATTAATTTCGACTACGAATATCTGTTCCGTTTGAAAAAGAAGAAACCTTTGAAACCGAGCGATCGTGGATTAATATAAAATGGTGAAGAGTAACGAGCGAACGAAAGACGAAAGAAAATAGGAGTCATTATTAGGAAGCTGAGAGAGAGAGAGAGAGATACACGGTTGGTGCTTGAAAAGTTCATATTCGGGACTGATCGTACTTCCGGTGACCGCATCCTTCTCGGTATCATTTACGCTCTCCGTCGCTTTCATCTCGCTACTCTTCCAACCCGGTCCTTTCTTTTTACGTTTCAAACGCCCGATAACCGATAGCGATATTTCAGCAACGTTTCCAATCTTCCACGATCGAGAGAAACCGATGACCGGTTGAATCGCTAGATTTTCCCAGCCATCGACTCGGTGAAGGCCGAATGCCGAACTTTCGCAACAACTATACGCGAAACGATAACGCGGTGCAATCTGTTTTTCTCGTTTTTGCAAACTTGGTCGCCAGAATCCAATTTTCCAGTTAACCTGACCCAACAAAATCTACCTCTACAGACACGATTTCGTTCTCGCTGATAAAATATACAAAAATATCGTTACTCGTGCTAACGTAACACGATACTCGTATTCAGACTGACCAGTGATACCGGTATTTCCATCTCGCTACATCGACATCGGACAATTCTCATCCATACGTATATCGCGGAGAGTTACGAGGTCTTCGTATCGAGCACCGCGAGTTCACCTACTTTCTCATATCGTGAAACGCGATCGCCCTTCGACGTTCGAAAGTCGCCGAAATCGAGCAGAGACGCTGTGACCCGTAACGTCTCTGTTTCTCGATACTCTATAAAAGGAAAGTGGAAAAAAAAAAAAAAAAAAAAAAAAAAACAGCACCACCTAGGTCGAAACGAGACGCCATAGACTTTCGATTTACCAATACGATGGCGCGCGACCGTGCGAATCGATTGGAAAGGAATAGTAGCGAGACCGTGGAAACTAAAGCCACGGGAGTCGGTAAATCACGATCGTCGAGTATCGCGAAGCTTGGTTGTCGGCTGATCCTTGAATATTCGTTATCGTTTCGACAGGAGCCAGGCTCGAGCTCCAGGGACGACCGAACGTTTCTGGAGTGGTGTGCACTCGAGTATAATTAGATGTCCCAGTTTACACGGCATCTCATTATGGAATCCATTCTGCCAGCCACAAAAGCTACGATACGTGCTTACATCGGCCGCCTTCCGTTCTCCACCCACTCGATAATAAGCTCGCCGCCTTATCGAAATTAACCATCTGCCTCGTTGCGCTTCTTGTATTTCACCCGCCCAACCATTTCAAACACGATCGAACGAGCGCCCCTTCGTTTCTTCTTAATCCTTTTCCTTCTGCCTCGCCCCTTTTCAACGCACGCCCGCTTATCCACGCTCGCTTACCGTTTTCACAGTAACAACGTAATATCCTTTCAAAATTACGTACCAACGGACCGACGATATTTCATCCCCTGCCACGCGACAAAATGCTTGGCAATTATAACGATCGAACGTGTTGTATCCTCGGCTCTTTCGAGTCTCCAGCTACAGATACGATAACGTTAATTATTTACATATAATTGGTTATATTAATTATCGATGTGATTACGTTACGTGAAATAGATTAGAGCTTCGATCGATCGTTGACACTTGCTTTTAACGTATCGTCCATAAGGTTTCAAGCAAACAATTAATATTTTTTTCTTTCTTTCTTTCTTTTTTCTTTCTTTTTTTTTTTTTTTTTTTTTTTTACGTTGATTCAAGAAGAAGATTAGCTGGCATTAGACGCGACGTTTTTGCTTTCATAGGTTTCGTCCGTTGAGTATTCGTAAGTATGTACGTATACCGTAACGATTATCTTACTGTAAATCGACCAAGGTGCCCATATAAATACTTAGGAGCGACAGTGTACATCGATCTTTCGTTGAAAGCGTATACATCGGCTATTTAGACGTAGCTCGAGCGTTAATTTTGGATTAGCTCTAATACGCGTGATGCTTCCATAAGGATAGAGAAATTACTAATCGACGGACCGAGGACCGCACACACCTAAACGAAGATTATAAGAATCGATCGCGTGCTTCAACCGGTAAAAACACCGACTTTTCGCTTTCCACTTGTTGTGCGAACTGTTACTCGGTCTTTCGTAACGTCACGTACACGAATCGTCAAATATAAAATTATTTCGTGAAAGATGACGGTAATCGATTCGAAGGATGATTTTAACGAAAAGATCATCTCCTCGAGTTGTACCTCGAACAATCGATGCAATCGGACGATCGTAGAGGTATTAGTTATACGTTTTCGTTATTAACGAAAAAATCCACAACGAATGCAATACGATACTCGAAAGACAAATTGTGCCAATAAAATTTTCCAACCGTTATTAAATTGGATTGAAGTTTACCGGATCCAGAGACAGAGGTTCTCTTCTCCGAAAAGAATGAAACTTAACAAAGCGACGGGGCAATCGACTTTCGAAAATTCGAAAACGCGAAAATGCTTTAAAACGCGTCAGAGTGTCTTTCTCGTTCGTTTTGCCAGCGATATATAATACGATATAACGATTGTATAATACGTTTGATATCGATGTATCCAGCAAAGAGGCAGGGGCCTCGTAGAGGGTGGAATCCGGTGTAATTAGTAGTTCACGCTTGACCTATTAAAAAACTTGTCCATTCGCATTGCTACGAGAGCCATTGTGCGCCGGGCTCGTCAAAATAATCAGCTGCGATCAGCCTTGTTCGTCGTTGAACCGAATTCTCTATCCATCGATTCGGCCAACGCCTCTGATTAATATCATTTAACCATATTCAATTTCTCGCTATTCGTTACGCGATTAAGCTACGCACATTTTTAAGCAAACTCGTATTTTGCGTCTAGACGGAAATTTAATCTCTATCTTGGACAAGAAATTTTATCTCTCGTGAACAACGTTTCGGAGATTGGATCAAAGTCCAGCGTATTTTTAATTCGATGAAATCCCATGTTTCGTAAAGGCTGATTAATTAACCGCATCGTCGTTCCATGGAAACATACGATAGCTATACCGATGAAACAGCATAATCGACGGGGGTTTCGAATCGAATCGCACGATCGCCGTTCCAGCAATCACGGCATCCAGCAAGATCGAATTGGTAAGACGAAGAAAAATAATTTGCCGCGAGACAAATACGTAGCCCGATACTACAGCCCTTTCGCGCAAGAGTTTCGCTGCTCCCTGGAATTTTGTCTTACTCGAGGAAAGATAGCCAGAGCGCGCGAATCGAGCCCGGTGCCGCTTCAAAGTAGCTCAAGGTTCGCCTCTTAAGACTGCAGCATCGTGTTATAGCTAAACCATTTGTACGAGAAAGAGAAAGAAAACGAATTATTTTGAGTGGAAAGTTGGCCCGGCGAATCTTAAACGACCGCTCGAGGATAGCAAAGAGCCCGATTAAACCGAACCCGAAGAAAGAGAACGGGAGAAAAGGGTAAAAAGAAAAACACGGTATGTATCGTGTAACGTCTCGAAACGTCTCGGAAACGTCTCGAGTACCTAGAGAATTTTGTTTTCGCGGAGGTAAACGCTCGAAATAAATTGTCCAGAAAATACGATTTCCTTGCTTCGCCGACACTCAACCAAATTCCCCCCGTTTAATTCTTTCGCGTTTCCTTGTTATTTTTGACGGAAAGCCGTCGGAAACTATCGCGAAACTCGATGCGACTTGGTCCCGATAAATCGTCATCGATCGGAAGCGAGATCGATCGATTCGACGGATATGGAAATGTTCACCGCGCAACGGCAAAAGCCGTGCTACGTGGAAAATTCGTAGGAGAAAAATATGCCTTAGATAGGCAACCATTTGTAACGTCAATGATCCAAGGTCACGCGTAGAATCCATCAGAGGAATAGGAGTTGAAATTCAACGAGACGAATTTAGACTGCGGCCTTCGGCTCGGATTCACCTCCGATGTAACCGTACAAGTTCGATCAGCCGAACGCTGCTCGATTCCTTCGACTATTATTTTAATCGCGTTTTTCGTTCAAACGCGAACGCCACAGACTTATCCTCGAATTCGATATTTCATTAAACCAACGATCAACAAATTATACAAGATTAACGCTATTATACGGACAGTGACCTGCCTTCGACAGAATTTCATTTCACGTTTTCACGGTAATTTCTACTTTATTAATTGTTTCAATCGTTGGTTACCCGGTCGTAATAACCATTCTTTCTCTATGTACTCTAACGGTATTGAAACGGGTGCGGAGGGAAAGGGGAGAGAGAAAAAAAAAAAAAGAAGAAAGAAGAAAGAAAAAGGAATCAAACGACGTGTCTGTATCTTTTCTTAGTTGTCCGTTCTCCGTTTGTATCTTGAAACGTCGTTACACTCGGTAATTTCTGACGGAATTTCAAGAAATTTAAGTTGCCCGAACTAGAGGATTTCATCGTTTTTAACTGCCCGAATCGTCGTTTATCGTCGTCTCGATCGATAAGCGCTCGAAGAATGATTCGCAGCGATGAAAGCGACGCAGAAAAACGAACCAGGTTGCGAGAAAACAAGTTTCGTAACGAGATCGTATATTCCATAGCTTACTTCGTTTCCGAAATTTCGTCGGTAGTCTGGCGAGCGTCAAGGCCTCGAGCATAAACAATTCGATTAGGTCAAGATTCGCTTGGCCGATTTTTATCCCGTGAAAAGAATTTATCCCTCTGCGTGTACGCGAAGCGCTCTACGTTCGAATCGCAAACGGTGATGTTCCGCGTCGTCGCTTGCAACGTCCGTGTGGCCTTTATAGCATTTCCCGCGTTTCCTATACCTCTCGTAACGTACAATTTCGCCACTCGATAGAAAGTTTGAAACGATACGGCTATTACGCAGCATCGTTTAATTTAATTCGCCTATCGTTTAACGAGAGCGAGCGTTGTTTCTTGTAATAACCAGAGTCGTTAGTAACGTTCGAGCGACTCTAACTTCTCGTAGTTTGGTAATCGCGATAACGCCGACTCGGGCAAAACACGTGGTGAAAAATTGTGTTGGAGGAACGTGGTAGAAGGTAGCTGCTGTGTAACGAGAAATTGCGTCACGTTGTCAGAGAATATAGAGGTAGGGGCAAAAGCAAGTGGAAAATATAGAATAAAACGTCGACTCGTCGAAATAAATCTTACTCGTGAAACGTTGTCGAATGTAATTTGCTCTTAACGTTCGGTACGACCATTCTCGAACGTTTTCGAAGGAAAAACGAGAACGTTCGACGCGAAACGTTGGAAAAAGATCGGTGGCAAATTTATACACCGCGCAAACGCAAACGAAGCAAGCGCTTGATAAACACACGATGACGGATCATCGTTGGTTTTCGAGTCGTAAGATTTGTTTCGTTTATTCGAAAATTCCCTTCTTCCCTCGGGAGAAATTGTCGAAAAAGTTGAAACGACGATTGATAGGAAAATTTACCTCTATCGATGGACGCAGGGGTCGGCATCGTTGCGACGATAGAGAGGATATCAGTGGCAGTGATATCGTAGACTCGAACGAGCCTCCTTGTCCACTTCCTCCTCCTCTTCCTCCTCCTCTTCTTCGTCTTCCTCTTCTTCCTCGTCCTCCTCGTCTTCGTCTTCAGGACGAGGCACGGATCTAGTGGTCATCTCCGTCTTACCCACGGCCGCGAGGAGTTCATCCTTACCACGCCCGATAACACCTACCCTCTCGAACAAACGCGTAAACAAAACGTTTTCAACACATCCATTAAAACAACGGTGGAAATAATGCGATCGATCGTGAAAGATAATCCGAGCGGACGATATCCGCCGACGAACGGTGAATCGCAAGAGATTCGAAAAAAGCTGGTTATTTATAGATTTGTACAAGTTTGCCAATTGCACGGGAATTTCGAAATTCCTTGCCGTTAGAAAACTTTTTCAAATTTTTCAAATTTCAAAACCAGTGGCGTGCTAGTTGGAGAGTTGGAAAGTTACTGCCGGCGATTCGATGGTTGATGCTTCGGCGGAAAACATTTCGAACGTTCGGAGGGATCGAACGATCGACGGAGAAGAGACGTAGCTCAGCGAAATCGAGTAATTCTCTTTAAACGACGAGATCGTTCAAAGAGACAGCTTGGTTCGTTCGCGTTTGTTAAACTCGGCACGGTCGTGAAATAAATACGTGAAACACGATAAAGTGTACGTACCGCTGGCTCAACTCGATTGCCTAACGCGTAAAGTAGAAGTAAGTCGAGTAAGATAATCGTATAAGCGAATGAATCGTAAAGCGGACCACCTTGCACCACCACCTTTGACCACATTTTCCCTTTGATCGAATCAGTTTATACCTGTAATGTTCGTACTCGAGAAATTGGAGATTTTGTCGAACACGTTTTACGGCATAGGTACGATTCGTTGAAACGATAAACGAAATATAAGATAGAGCGTATCTGCTCAAGGAAGAAAGCTTTTAACCTGTGTGCTTGGCGTGGTAAAAGTTTCCGGTCGAACGGATCTTTTACTTTATAGTCGGAAAAGCGACGTTTCGTCCAACAATTTTATCCAAAGTTACACGGTCCACGGCGAAAATATTTCGATATTTTACCATATAAAACGACCGAGTCTATCCGGCTGGAAATACTCGCTGTGTCGCTGCCGTACCGTACCGCTCGTGTACCGGTGCAATTTGAAATTTCCGTAAATTTCATTTCTTCGGTTTGCCGCGCGTGCCCCGTTTATGATACTGTCCGCTCTAACTAACTGACAACTGATAAGGCGTTTTTACAAAACAGAACTCGAACAGTTTGCGGATAAAAGGTGTAAAGATAGGGGCGATTCGTTGCCGTAGTTGTTCGACGAAGAGCTGGAGTGGATAATTGATAATAACCAATCGACAGGTTCCGATGATATTTATGGAGCACTCTCCCAGGCGGCATGCACGCACTTCCTTCCTGTACACCTTTAACGCTCGCCGTATCACTCGTTATTTCGATACGTTAACATTCGTTGTGTATTTCTCCTTTGCGACAAACGATACAAAATTTCAACGTCTAACGCTGTCGCGATCGAACGATCGAATGGAATCGAAATTTCCTATCCACGTCGATATTAAAGTCAACGATTAAAGGTAATCGCAACGGCGAAACATCTTCTATCGTATATATTATTTCCTAGCAATTTTACCGTACGCGTTACACCGTACGCGTAGCTCAAATTACTGTAACGTAAATATAACAACAGCCATCGATTTAACTTGTACGAGGAAATAACATTTCTGTAAGATCGAATCAAGCTCGATCGCGCCTTGATACGACGCTACCTCGCATACCTCCGATTCATTGCTGCGCTGCATTCGTTCTATTCTCTATTTTAATGGTTATCAAATTTAAACGTGAAATTTTTCAACGATCGCACGTTATCCGAACGTTCGATTCACGCTGATTTTAACGCCGCCTCCCGTTCCATTCCATTCCATTTCCTACGACTTCTTTAAAACTCCATAGACTACCGCGTAATTCATACAATTTTCCATATAACTATAACTATAACCATAACTATATATAAAACAATAGAAACCAAGGAAAAAGGAAAATATACGAATACCAAAGCCTATCGAAAGATATTAAAATCGAACATTAAAATTAGTCCGCGTAATTTAGAACGTTCGACCGTGACAAAGGCGTAGTAGTTCGCGCCAGTGTATCGTTAATAAGGACAGCGGTAAAGGACACGCCGAGAACCGAATACCTCGTGTTCCGCACTCCGCGCTCTAGAGCACTCGAGCGGAGGCCAAGAGCCCTGAAACGTATCGCTGCTAATTTCTTTCAAAGAGAAACACGTCCTCGGTGAACAGGAGGCTCTCCGCCCTCGGACGTTGGTAACGTCTATACAGCTGAAACACGTATTTCGGTCTGGGTCTCGGTCTCGGTCTCGGTCTTCGTCCGAATATCACGTCCGCTTTGGTCCTCCTTTAAATCTCTAAATCCGTTGTTCGGTCGCGGTGTTCGAAACAGCTCGGAAAACACCGACGATTCTCTCATTCGTTCGAGATTCGCTTCTTCGGGTTGTCGCGAAAATAATTCAAAGGACTAGGACGTGATTTATCTTGTGTCTCCGAGATCGTGTCACGAGGCGGACCATCTAATCGCGAGTAACTCTGATCGAGGCTCTTCGATCTCGAAAGTGAAAGATCTTGAAATTCCAAGGTCGCATTACGAAAAGCGAAAAATTCGCCAATACAAATTTCCAAGATCCGGGGATTCCGCGATTCTTCCATTTCGAGATTAAAAAGATTTCTTCGTCGCTTAACGCGTTGACTGCCACCATTGAATTTTATATATCGTATTTCCCTCCGACAGTCGCAACCAGGATATATCACGCCGTAACCTTTAATTTTTCAACAAAGTATCGCGTTTGGGCGCCTTTTCTTCGACCATGTTGTCCGAGTCATTCACCTTGTCGACAATTTCTTGCTCCAAGAGATTCGCTTTATCTCGATCGTTCCAAGATTTAGCGTGGATCGCCCACCATGGCCAGTCAACGTGTTAACACGCAAATTTTCTTCACGCGTCTACTTGCTATCGTCCGGTTGAAAGCTATCGGATCGTTTTTAAAAACTCACCTCAAGTTTCACGACTGCCTCTTGTCTTCGTCACTGAGAAGGCGACCATCTCCGCAACGTATCTCTTCTTTGTTCGCAACTTTTCCTCTCTAGGAACCTCCTTCGACCAACATCTCGCCACGCTTGCATGCGCATATTACTCTTTTCCCCAACTATGCCGTTGCTTCTCCTTCTTATCACATTTCAATCGTCACTGTACGGATCACCAGACCGATTCAGAGTTTGCTTCTACCACAGAGTCAGTTCTCTTCGCAGCATCTTTTTCTCTCCATTTTACGCTCCATTCCCGTACGATCCGCGTCCTTATACATTCTTCAATCGTCGTTCACTTCATCGCGCTTCTCCTAGATTTCTGTTTCAACCGTGTCAAATGTTACTCGACACGATCATACACGGCGGAAATTTCCCAGCAATTGTTCGTAAACACGACGAGCAACGTACAAATTCTAAACGGCAAATGTAGTTGCACGCGTCAAATCGAAGCAAATTGTATTTAAATTGTCTATACGAATGTTCAATTTCTATCGAGAAACGTGTCCGCGCAGTGTGACCGATGTTTAAACGGATGAAACAATTCCTGATGTTTTTAATCATTTCTACCTTAACGATATTCGCTATATCGACGATCTTCTAAAGCTAAAAGAATTACCGCTACGAAGTAGGTATAAGAAATTAAATGAAAATCATTCCAAGCTTTCGAGGTAGTAGTTTCTCTGTAAGGAGGACGCCACCACCGAATTTACCATTATACTCTCATTACCGAAATACTCATTCGCCGAACTACCATGTCCCTTATCTCTTTCTTTCTTTCTTTCTTTCTTTCTTTTTCTCTCTTTTTTCTTTTATCGTTATCCCTGTTAATCCTGCAATACCGATAAATACGTATCAATGATACTACGAAAATCACTCGAATCTAAGAAATATCGTATATATCTTTCTTCGAAATATATTTTGATTTTTCGAAAATTCCTCCATTTTCAACTTTTTGAGAAAAAAATAACGATCGTTACTAAATCGATTAAAAGAAGAAACTTTCTCAAATTTTATAGTTTCCGATCCTTCTGACGCGTACGAATCTTTTTTATTAACGTAAAAATACTTTCGATAAAAATACACATACGTTTGTATATTTATATTTAAATGTATATCACGTTCGTTAGACGGGTAATAACTCGTTGATAATATCGATTAGAATACTCGTAACGAATCACGTTTGGTAATTTCGACGATTCAGTTTCCCTTTATCTTTATCTTTATACGATCCAACACGATCAACGTCGGTATCGTTGATTAAGAATTGGAAGACCAACTATTCGAATAATTAGAAACGTATAAACTATCGATGATTGATTACGACGATTATTCGAAATATATAGAATTTATAATGCATGAAATATTTTACCGATATGAAAATGAAGATAAAATAGGTGGCGTAAAGTGTTAGGAGCCATTTCGTCGGAAACTATTCAAGATACCAACCAAATTCTTCTTTCATCCCCGCAGACTCCGGCTAACGTTCTCCTCGTTTCTTCGAAATAAAACGAGGCGTAAATTCTTTTACCTACCTCCCTCGGGGACAACCCTTTTTTTCCCAAATAAGTATATCGATCGATATTTATGTATTATACAACGCCTTTGATAATTACAATAGGCATTTAATACTACAAATTGTAATAACGATATCTATCGTTCGTAGATATTTAATATATCGCTTCTTTGTAACAAAAACGTTCGAAAATGCAGAAACTTGTGTAGCGTTTAAATTATTTTTATCGCTTTTTGTCGCTTTTTGTCGCTTTTTGTCAAACTTTGATGTAGCAAAAGTACTGTACGTGAGAATAGTACATGTCCGCGCTGTACATCCATTGTCTTGGCGAAAATAAATTATACGTACTTGGCTTGCAAGTGAGTACCGTTGAAAACAGATGCTTCGATAAATTCCAACGATAAAATTGAAAAGACATCTTGTCTTTCGTTAAAATATAATATACTTCGCTAAAACGTAAAGTTTCGCAACGCGCAACATTCAAAATATCCTGCCTTTTTCATTCGAGTTTATTGTACTTTACAACACGTGGAATATTAAAATTCAGAATTTCAGAAAATGCAACGTTTTTAAGCCATTTACATTTTTCACTACAACTTCTGTATCTTATTCAAGCTATCCTACCTTTCTTTCGCTAAAACGTACCACGCTTTACAACACATAGAATATTAAGACTTCAAACTTTTTAAAATACAATGTTCAAAGTGTATAGCGTGTAAATACTTTTTCCACTAGAATCTGCTATATTTTATTCACCATGTTCCATTCTCTTCCATTAAAATTTCCTATACTACTCCTACTTTATGGTATACACGAAATGAACAAATTTTCGTATTTCAAAAAATGCAACGTTCAAATTATATATTTTTTTTTCATTGGAATTTATTTATTTTATTTCCTATCATATAAGACATCGAAATCTAAAATTCCCCAAAGCGCGATACTTTAGATGATTTAAAGTGTCATCAAGCGCCAACATTAAGAAACGATATCCAGCAGAAAGGAAATTTTAAAATACCATTAGACCAACTACTATCTGTGTCTTCTCAGCGTGTTGTAGAGGCGCGCGCGCGCCTCTGTGTCTGTACACACATGTCATAAATTTTATTCCCTTTATGCGCATGCCGTGTACAATCCTTATTACGTTTCGTGCATGATTCCGCACGAAACGAACGACTAAGCATTTCTGTAATATGTAAATAAATCTATAAGATAATTCGAATAATAATATATCGCGCCGTTTTACCTGACAATCGGATATCAAACACGCGACGATTTACGTTCAAGGAAATAACAGAACACGGTGATGACTCAGGAAATTGAACTCGCCTTTCAACACTCTTAGGAAATTTTTATGTACATACGCATATACGAAATATCTTTAAATCTGATAAACACCGTTACGGGATACGGCTATCGTGATTATATTGACAAACTTTGAAACGAGTCTGAAAATAATAGAAAAATTATAAGATATTTATTGGAAGTACACACTTGGCAAAAATCGTCAAAATATTCCAACAGTCCATTGATTATTCGCTATGTTAGTAAGTCAAAATATTTAACGAGATCGTCTTTAACGCCAACTCTATGTGTTTAAGCCTATTAGTCAGCCTGTATATTGTATACTAATTTTTCCATTAAGCGTATGCTTACGATAAATGTCTTACAACATTTATGTACATTTTTCGATTGTCTTCAATTCGATGTACGCAATTATAATGACGATAATCGTGTCTCGTTACAGTACAGTGCTAAACGAAATTTCAAAAAGCTTTATGTAATACACACGATATACTGATAAAAGTTTTCTAGGGATTTTTATACTTTCGTGAAAAGCCACTTGCATTAATCAAACTCGCGTCTCGAATCACCGATATAACCTTATCTTTTGACATTTCGTGCAGTGAAAATGTCATGAAAAAGTCGTCTGCCCCGTTCATGGCGGTTAAAAGGACAAAAAGAACAAGAAAAGAACATGAGAAAATGGAGACACGAACTTTCTCTTTCCCTTTTAAATAACCGCAGCATAGAAAGCTTCGTGAAACGTATGTATGTAGTTAAAAGGAGGTAAAAAAATGTTGACGAGGCAAAAAACAGGATAACAGAGTAACAACGGTGTCGTGCAATATTCCAGAAACGTTTAGTTTGTTACACGGCTATTCAATAATCAATAACTCAAAAAAATCACCACCGTATGTCAGATTGCACTATCATGAATCAACCGATCTACAACCTTCGCTATAATCTCAACTTTGGCGGTTAAATGCTTCTAAAAACACCCTGTCCCTATCCATATATTATATACGCGTACGTACGTTTCTCATAAGTCTCTATATACGTGCCTGCCTTTATGTATACATATATCGTACGCGCATATATATATATATATCTCCATATATCCATATATATACACCTATTTATTTCCATTGAAGCGTATAGTATAGAAAGTATAGGAAGAAATGATTTAAACGATAAATGAAATCAATCGATCTCGATTCTCTTAACAAAATAGTGAAAACTAAACGACGAATCGATTTATCGTTTGCATTATTCTCTACAGTCAATTGTTTATCTATCCAATACATCCTAATCTTTGTTCTAACTCTTGTAGAATGTTAACTACAATAAATTACCTTTATCAATTCGTTATACGTGCTTCATAAATTTCTTCGGGTTGTTCGATTTAAACATTAACGATTTTATACAAGAATGGTAATCGCTTTAGTACTTATTGGATATTTACGTTCCATTAAATCATTAAGTCATTATTTGTTCTTACAGTATTAAATTAATCGGACAAGCGAACACACACTACGATATTAATTACAGCGAGTAGGAATCTATCGCATTTTCTCTCTTGTCAATTACGATTCATAACCTTTCGTCAAATGTTTCGTCAAACGTACATGAATTTCATATCCTACAGCGTCAAACGATCATCTTCCATTTATGATAATACATTAGCTAATATACACGATATACATACATACATACATACAGTGTACATATATACATTTTCAATTTTACATGTTCATACGTACCTTGGAACACACATTCGTATCGACAATATATATATATATATATATATATATATTCGCAACAAATATATCGCACAATCATGAACAGAATATCACGCACAGGAATATTATAAGAAAAAAGAAAACAGACCGGATGATACAAAAAGGGAAAGAGAGAGAGAGAGAGATGAACAACCACTTTACCACAACATATTCACGGCATAAGCTCGCGCGGCCTACTGAAATATCAGAATCAGAAGGCATGCGTTGCCCTGACGGCTGGCTTCCCCCTCTAGATTCGATCCCCCACTAAGGGTAACTCACCCCCACTAGGGTTGTCAGCAGAAATGTATGTTTGAAAGACTAAAAATAGGCTTGAGTGAACTGATTTTCTAGGGATGGAAATCATTGTGAAATGATAAAATTGTGACGATAAGGATACCGATCTTCCCAATATTATTTATATGATGAAATAAATGAAATAGTTCATCGTGTATATGTACACATATATTATTCAATGATCGAACGTAACCAAAAGTAATTCATCTGTGTATCTAAAAGTAATCAATGTTATATAGTTTATTCGTTGAACATTCGAATCATTGTACAAGTTGTTGTGTCAATGGTAAAAATATTTCCACTCAATTGCTTCGTGTTCTCCATTATGTGTTGGCATAAGTATAAGCTGGTTGAAGATAAAAGTAATACCTCGTGTAATACAAATCGTTACTTGGTTCACATTTATGTCAAATAATAAATATCTTTCAAATTAAATAACTTATTATTGATATCGAATAAGTTCATTTTTTTTTTTTTTTTTTTTTTTTTTGCCTATAAATATAGTAAATACTCTTTTACTTTTCCTATGAATCCCAAAACAGTTAATCACCGTCAGACTTTTACAAACTGAAAAGTTTTTCATAATAATTTTGACTTTGGTTTGTATCAAAGTACATATACACACACACACACACACACACACGCACACACAAATCAAACTACAAATTATTAGTACATATTTTATTTATTAGATAGAAAATATTTTGATTAAATAGTATTCTTTCACTTATATAATGTCATTTGATACACACCCGCACACACAAATATATTAATAAATAAAATATTGTATACTATTATACCTCTTTGGTGGTATATAAAATACTTTGACAGCGACCAACTGTCACTCAAGATCATAACCTTTCATTTGTAATGATATAAGTTTTGTATTTAAATAAATCTAGGAATAACTCGCGACAGTATTTCATCGGTCATTCGAAAAAGTTGAAACAAAAAGTGTACATACCTAGACTATACTATATTATAAATTTACATAAACACAAAGTATCGTAAATGAGTGAAGACGTATTCAGACGAATAAAAGGCATATTAAAATCAGAATATTATTCAATGAATAATGAATGGTTGAGAGATTGTATAGAGTTTTACGTAAATCAACATGAAAATGTAAGTATTAATTTTATGTATATCTAAATGAAATATATTCGCACAATTCTATAATACGCGTGAACCATGCCTTACATTTGAAGTACAATTATTAACATCGCATTTTAAGTTTTGGCTACATACATATTACTTTTGTTTCCATAAAATGTCGTAAATGTAAAATACTCGTATTATTGTTATAAATTTTTATACTTTATTATAATTAATCTCATTTTCAGCCAGGTCCAGAGAAAATTTTACAATTTGTAAAAGAACAATGGCAACTTAGTGATTTGCGTAAAATTAATAATGAAAATGGATGTTTACCTTGCAATCTATCGGATAAAAAATTTATTATTTTATCTGGAAACTATATCCTTCAGGTATGTATATAAGTACATAAAATACCTAAAATACCAATAGATTAATTAAAATTGTAATAATCTAGGTGGAACAAATGTATGATATTGCAACATCAAAGTATAAACAATTAGAGCATATTAGAAACACTCATATCTCAAAAATAGATCTATCCGAAGCAGAAAAAATGGAAAAATGGCAACCCCCTAAAAAAAGAATGATACAATTACGACTAACAGATGGATTGCAAGACATAATTGCAATTGAATATAATTATATATCACGACTGAATGTATGTTAATATTTACTATATATTTTTCAATAACATATTTAAATTGACATAAAGCTCTGGTTAAGCTGAAACATTATTGTTATTATTATTATTATTATTATTATTATTATTATTTTCTTTTTCCTTCTCTATTAAAGACATAAATTTAAGAATGTTTCAAAAGTGCAATACAAAAGTAAAATACTGTTATATTCTTTTCAAGGATATATTATTACCAGGATATAAAGTTATGATAATGGGCCCATTGAAATGTCGTAAAGGTGTTTTGTTATTAGAAGATGGAAATTTGAAAGGAATTGGTGGCGAAGTGGATAGCTTATTAATACCTAATGCAATGGAAAATGTTTTAGCTAGAGCTCTGTGAGTTTAAATTAATATTAAACATTTAGCAAGGATAATAAGGAAATCAAAATAGCAGTAATAATATAAATCAAGTCAATCGTAGCTAAATTAAATATTAAGCTATATTTTGGAAAGTCTTAATAATAACTTTAATATTATATATATACGTGTATTTATTATTTACAGAAATCTTTCAGAAAATCCTGACCCCTATAGTGATAATGAGACCAGATCAAATAACATTAGACCAGAAGTACCACAAATAGACCAAGTCCTTTTTGAAGAAGACTTTGAAGTAAATCTTGAAGATGTTTCGAAAACTGAAGATTCCCATAACGAAGATCATAAACAATTGAAAATTAAGAATACTAACACAGAAGTTAAAAGAGTTCAAAGTTATGAAAATGAAGAAATTTTGAACGATAATGTTCATTTTCAGAGAGAAATTAATAACGCTAAGACTGAAATTAAGAGAATTTTAAGTCATGAAAATGAAGAAATGTTAATCGATGATGATTGTTTTCAAACAGAAACTGAATTTACCAGCAATGAAGTTAAAACGGATCAAAGTTGTGAAAATGAAAAAATCCTGGATGACGACGATTGTTTTTTAGAGATGGTTATTTTAATATTTTATTTTACTAAGATATAATTGTGTGAAATTAGTCGATATAAAGCCTAGTTTTAAATTTAATCAACCTCTGAATGAAGATATTTTATTACAGGTTGACGAAGAACAATTTATAAAAGCGTCAATGGAACAAAAGAATATTGCGTTGCCATTTAGGACTTTGCCAAAAGAGGGAAGCGATGACATTATTGTAATAACCGATGAGGAAGCTGTAACAGATGTAAAATATGACGACGCCTTTAGAGAAACCAGAGAGAAAGATTCGTCACATTTAAATTTCAAGTTGTGTACTGCCAAGACAGATTCATCAATTTCCCGTTCAAAAACAGGAAAAAAACAAAAATCTTTGTCAACTAACGAAAAAAAAAGAGTAAGCTATTGGACTCGTTCCACTTGATATTAATTTATGTACTTTGTTAAGAAGTACAAACCACTGCTTTCTATATTGAAAATTATTATCTTTAAAACATGTCCAGTTGTACAATATCTCAGGTTTCAACTTCTCCTCGTACAACAGTAGCTTCGAAGAAGGGTAGAATGGATAAACAGATTACAGAATTTATAAAAGGAGTAAATGCTTCAGAAGAGCCGAAAATTTGCGAATTTATCTACGATATTAATAATGAAATAATAACGACCACAACTTTTAAAACTATTCGAGGTCACGTCGAAGTCCTCGGAAAACTAACAAAACAAGATCCATCTTGGATTTTGCAAGCTACAATAGCAGATGGTACTGGAACAATAGAAGTTTCTTTCTCAAATAAGGTGCTGAACTCTAATTTATTTAAGTAAAAGTGACAATTTATTAGAAAATCCAGTGTGTTTTAAATAGCTACACATTTTATGATTTTAGATTCTAGAAAGTTTACTAGGTTTCAGTGTCCGAGAGTTTTCATTGAAAAAGAAATTGAGGAAAAAGAACCCAGAAATTGAGCATGAACTTAGGATGGTATTTTGCCTTTGTATTTTTATAAAAAGCTTTATAATATCATAATAATTCTTAAACATATTTATTATTCTCGTTGTTTGGATTTTTTATGGCTCATAAACAATACACACACATATATATATGAATATTTCAGAGTTTTCGTAATGCAGAAAAAAAGATGAAAGCTCTGGATGCACTCTTAAAATTAGAGTTAAATAGAGATGAAAGACCAACAGTAATTGAAATTACCGATTTAACTCAGGAACAGAAAGAAATAATAGACAGGAAAGTGAAAGCTTTTTCACTTAAAAACAACATTTAAATCATAACTTATTTTCAGTGGAAGAACAATTCAATAAATCATTGTGCTTAATAAATTATCTTATAAAATATATATGAAAGAAGTAAAATAAACATTTTGTAATAAATATAACAATGTAATGAAGTGTTATTTTCACCAAATCTTTGGATATAATAAAAGATATAGAAGACAAGTAGTTTGTTATTTAATACATTTAATTATATCTCAATAAAAAACGGTATTTATTATAATTTAAAACCCGAATGAATAGCTACTATACCGCTATTTAGATTTTCATACGTTACATTTCTAAAACCTGCTACTTCAATCATGTCCTGAAATAGTAATTAGAAATTAAATATAAATATATATATATATATATATATATATATATATATATATATATATATACACACACACGTATATATAGATTTCTAACTTAAATAACATAAATATCGTGTTATCATGGCGCACCACCTACTTTAAATTCTTCTTGCTTTGGGAATTTTCTAATACTCTCGACAAGATATTGATAGGGCTGCCATTCTCCTGCTATGAGTGTACCCAACACAGGTATTATTTGAAATGAATATTGATCATAGAGCCTAAAAATTTTATTTTGTGATGCATAAATATCCAGCGTAAAAGACTTTAAATAATTGTTACTTTATCCTAAAAGGAATTAATTACCATTTCAAAATACTATTATCTACATGACTGAATTCTAAACACATAAAACAACCACCTGGAGTCAATACTCTGTATGCTTCAGAAAGTACCTGCAACAAATATCATTATTCCTTTGTAGAATATGAGTGTAAAATCTATTTATACTTAGAGACGAATATATCATTGAAGTTCAACGTTAATTTAATAAAAATTTTATAAGATTGATTTACCTTTCCAATATGCGTTACATTTCTTATTCCAAAGGCTATTGTGTAAGCATTATATGAATCGTCCTCGAAAGGAAGCTTTTCTGCATCGCATTGTTTCCAATCAATACTAAAATTATTTTGATCTGTCCATCCTAATTTTCTTGCTCTTACTTTACCAACGTCTAACATGTTCTTATTTATATCACAAACTGTTACAGAACTTTTTACATCTTGGTAATTAGGGGTATTCTTTAAATAATTTAAATATCTGAATGTAATATCTCCTGTACCACCAGCCGAATCTAATAATTTGGTGCCATGAGTTGGTCCAAGCCTTTGAATGAATATATCTTTCCAAATGCGATGAATTCCAAAACTCATAGCATCATTCATTTGATCGTACGAATTTGCTACCTTCTCAAAAACTGTATATACTAAAAAATTGATCGATTAACTTGATAAATCTTACATTACAGATGTATGAGATTAAAGGTTAACGCAGAAACGAATTACACGAAATGCCTAAGAATTAATATAAATTGTATTAGCTTGACTATTCCAAAAGATCCTAAAATACAAATTATACCGAACAATTTGTTCCGATACTTTTGAACAATTTGTATCTTGATTCTTTGTACATTTCTCGTTTATATATAATGTTGTTTCTCGTTAAACAAAATTATAAATATTTCTATAATACAGGGTATGCTTCCTTTGGGAATAAAAAAAGTTTTGTTACCTATAGGGATAATATATAAAGGAACAAAAGGCAAAATTGTTTAGATAACTACATAAATTATAAAATGTACCTTCTTTCACTTTATCACTTTCTTTGACAGTTTTGAATCCAAAATGTGTTGTTTTCTCATTATTATTAGTTGCGGTGGCATCCGAGAAACATTTCTCAAACACGAGAGTAATTCTTTTATTTTTTGTGAAATTTAAAAAAAGTCTTCGTTTCTCCATCTTTCTGCAATATTTTAACAATAACAACATATACATATATGCATATATTAGAAGATAAATTGCTTCCCTTATCGGTAATATATTTTAAGGTTATCTTTAATTTTCAATTACATACGTATGGTGGTGTGAACGTTGCTAAAATTTATATTCGATATAATAAATTATTATCACATAGCGTAACTCTTCGTTAGAGGGACAATAAGATTATATATTATATATATATATATATAATTATTTACAATCTATTTAGTTTACTATACTAAGAAATATCGTAGACGTTGTTTTTGATAGCATTTTAATTTTAAGAATTTGTTGAAAACAATGAAATTCGACAATGCGCAGATTTGAAATAATATATCTCGAATATTTTTACTCAATAATAGAAACCAAAGCTGTGATTTCTAATGTATTCGTGACAAATAAATTGTATCATGTTATGTATACTGTATCGTATGCGACTAAAAAATATGTGTTATTTTACTTTTTGAACAAATATTTTTCTCGTATTGCCATTATTCTTTATACAAATTAGATTTTAATTACGTGCACGTATTTAATTTTTAATAATCTCCTTATCGCTACTATTTAAGGCTAAAGTTAATTCGTATTCAAAATTAAAAATTCTAATTATATATATCAACTGATCAATCTTATATTTTGAATCGGCATATTTATCTGGCAATTAGTTTTTGTATTGACTAGAAGTGCGATAAATTTAAATATCTCATTCCACTACTGCGTAGATATAATCGATAGTTTGTTTTACGTCGTTGGAGAACCTGCGTAGTACCTGTTGATTTTTTCTTGAAACCTTCTGTGTAAAGTGTCAGGTAAAGTGGCCAATTTCATAGCGCTATCATTAAATTAGAAAGATTGTTCCATTTTCTCCCATTTTCATTTATATGTAATTCGTTTCGTCAAATTTAATAAGACTGAACACCTTAATATTTCAACAAATTTAATCCGGCGTATAAGATCATATTATTCATACTAAAGCAACAACTTAACACTTGTTGATTTGTAGATGCTATTTTTAAGCATTATCACAGCATTAAGTGTTATTATGCAGAATGATTACGGGGCATAAGTTTCGTAATTTTACAGCCTAACACAAAGGGGACAATCAACTACCTTAAAAGGAAATTATTAATATACTAAGTGTCATTATATTTTAATCAATTTATATGTTTATATTTATATAGACGTTATGTAACAGGATAACATATTTATCTTAGTAGATATTTATGTATACATTTTTAAATACAATTAAATCCCCGAAACGAAAAGAAAGTTGAATAATTGTTACCATATGTCAAAGAAGTAAGTTTATTTTATTGAATGTATAATATGTTGTACATAAGTTCATAAGCTCTAATTAAAAATTAGTTTCTCTTACATGTTGAAATATCATATGATTTTTAGTTTATGATAGAAATAATATCTGAATAATAAACATTAAATAAAATATTACCATAGAATGTTGTTAAAAGTTGAAAAGAAATAAATAATAAGATTTAAACAGATTGTATAAAATCATATAAGGGAGGATATTCGATTCAAAATTTTATGAAATAGAGTATTCATTATTCAGTTAAATTATGTCAACAAATTATCCATACGTATACCAGATATGTTTAGGTATGTCGCTTATTTATTTTAAAAGCTTTCTAATTCCTATTTACTTTATACACTTATGTTTAGTATCGCATTTAATTCATTTCTTCTAAGATGGTTTTAGATAGTTTAAAATTTTAATGAAGCGCTTACAAAATTATTTCCAGACATGGAGCAAATTACAGAACCACGTGTGAATCTGGAGGGTTTTAGACCGCTCGTCATTGTAATGGAAATCGTCGGAGCAATACTGATAATTCTAGTTGCAGTTTGGTGCGGCAATTATAGAGGTGGTTTTGCTTGGAATTCTAATCCAACGTTAGAATTCAATTGGCATCCTCTTTTAATGGTTATTGGATTCGTATTTCTATATGCCAATGGTATGTTCAACGATTTAAGAAAACTTTCAAGAACATTAAATTAATTTCTTTTTACTTAATATTATCTTCAATCTTGTTAGGTATGTTAATATATAGGACACAAAGAAATAATCGAAAACGAAGATTGAAACTAATTCATGCAGGCATAATGATGTTAATTGTTGCATTAGTTGTAATTTCTCTTGTGGCTGTGTTTGACAGCCACAACTTGCAACCGAAACCAATTCCAAACATGTACAGTCTTCATAGTTGGGTTGGGCTCACTAGCGTAATTTTATTTTGCTGCCAGGTATAAATGTCATTAACCCTTATTCATTTATTTTTATCCATATATAATCGTTCAATAATCGTGAAATGCATATATTTTAATATGCATTTTAGTGGCTTGCCGGATTTCTATCTTTCCTGTATCCAGGATTACAACTTCCATTACGGGCTTCTTACATGCCAATTCACGTATACTTTGGAATCGCAGGATTCGTTGGTGTAATTGCTTCCTGTCTTTTAGGCCTCAATGAAAAAGCATTTTTTGCTCTAGGGCAAGTATAAACTTATGACACAATAACGTATGAGTCACCCCCTTTCTTATTTATTATAATACATAATTTCAGAAATAATTATCCAAACCTTGTTGACGAAGCGATATTAATTAATGTAATCGGACTTATGTTAGTCGTTTTTGGTGGATTAGCAGTTTATTTGGTATCACAAGAACGTTACAAACGTTTACCTAGAGCAGAAGACGAAGCATTAGTTGGTAGCAGAGCACAGTAAACAATTACGGTATATAAAAAAACTTATTCTTGGCTTTCCAACATATAAACAAATTTTTAGTTATACTTTCATAGTAATTATAATGTCAGTTATCGAAATATTTCGATTCGTTTTATCAACTTTCATGATCTTCGATTAAGAATAAAACTATTAGCTGTCGTTTATCTCTTTTTTATCCTTGGTTAGGAAACTAGTTCAAAATCATCTAATATCCGTGTTAAATCATATTTAACTATTTTACATTGGTCACATTTACATTGTTCATTTTATACTATTTTTAAATCTTTTGTACAGTTTCTATCGGTTGTTAGTTCAATTAGATAAATAATACTTTATATATATTATGTGATAATAGTTTCAGAAATTTAAGATGTTTCCATCTCCGTGCTTTCGTCGATACAACAGAGCTGTGGTTTAAGTTGTATTTAAAATAAAAAATGATGGATATTACTAGCACTTAGATAAATTGAAATTTTATGATGGATAATTTTCGTTCAATATTGCGTCTCGTAAAATCTAATCTCATCAGTATGTTCAATTATTTTAGATAAAATATATTTTATCTAACGTATTTTCTAATAATTAAATAGTACTACCTTAAATGGTTGTAATATAAAATATTGTGAATATTATATTGTTTTTAATATATGTATATGTATATGCGTATATATGTGTGAGTATCGAACTTGCATTCGTCTATCAATCAATGTACATTATGATGGTTGACAGAAATGTACTTATTCAGAAAAGTATATATAAAAAGAATATACATCTTCCAAGCATAATTATGATTTACACTTTATTTTTCATCATATTTATAACCGAATAAAACAAAACAAAATTGTAATATTATTCCTAAATTTTTAGTTTATCATTTAACGAAAATGTCAATTATTTTAAATATTAATATTGAGATTCTTCGTTTTTATATTATTATTCATACCAATCATTTAATATCAATACTTAATTCCAGTCCTTATTAACGGAATAATTTAGAAATCGAATTATGTAGTTAATTTCATTAATAATAATGGAAACAGAAAATCTTGAATATTCCTATGTTTGCCTCCGCTTGCTGTTTACTCGAACAGAGTTATCATACGCAGTAAAATCTTATCCTTCATGCTTACATATACGTACATAATATGATTTTTAGGTTATATACTCGTATGTGTGAGTATCATGGACATAACGTCCATGGTCAGCATTCATTTATGCATATCATAATACAATCATATTGTCGTATATATGTCGTATACGTACACAGGTTACAGGTCTGGTAACTCCCGTGGTGGGATCAAGGATTAATGAGCGGCAAATATTTTTCAATTTGTTCGCTAAGCATTAGACCGTCGCAATCACGGTCATCTGTGATCGTAGCTCCCCTCCTCCCGCCCTCAAAGGGTCCTACTAAAGAAAAGAAGACGTTTTGAAACGCGGTTCGTGGTTTCTTCTTTTTTCTTTTTATTGGAATACAAGTTTTAGATTTTAGACTAGCATAAGCCCATAAGCCGTATTAAAAGGCCGCTGCCGCCGCGACGACAGAAATATATCAACTCAACATGCCATGGACATGTGCTGTGCCTAATTGTAGGACAAATAAAGATAAACGTAATGAAAAAGTATCTGTTTTCATAGTGAAAAATGAAAATTTTGGTGCAAAATGGGCAGCATTGATTCCCGGAATAGAACGTTTGCGAATGGGTCAGCGAATATGCGAAAAACATTTTGAAGAACGTTACATAATTAGAGAATATATCAAGTACGATAATAATGGGAAAATTATAGCTCAGGTAAAATCATTTGATTTATTCATTAAAATTATTTTCGCTACTGATAATGACAAAATCTTTTATTGTATGATACTTATTTTCAAATATTTGTTAGGTACCATTAAAACGTACGCGTTTACGACCAGGAGCTGTACCTACAATATTTGATGGATATCCATTACAATCTCGATCGAGATCAAGAAGCCCACAACAAGACATACAAGACGTAATAAGACACACAACGAGGAAATACGCCAGATTTTATACAGACCATACATATGCAGTACAAGAACGTAAGTTTTGACATTTTATTTTGTAATTCATTCATTTCAGGTCATATATTTTTTTCTGCGATTCTTGCACGCTAGAAACTATTCATTAAAATATTTGTATTTAAATTTATCTTATTGGATGGTTCTATAAAAATGAGACCTATTTAGGCACATGCTTCGTTCAAGATGTGTTTATTTAGAAGTAAATGTAAAATATAGAATGTATATTTACACACACATATATTTATAAATAATTTATGTTTAAGCAGCAAAATGTTCAAAGTCAACAACTAAAGAGGAAGTAACCGCAAGTAATACAGCAAAGTGTTCCGAGTCAACGATTAGGGAACAAGAAGCGATTGCAAGTAATAGAGCAAAGTATTCAAAATCAACAATTAAAGAAGAAGAAGAAGAAGAAGAAGAAGAAGAAGAGGAAGAAGAAGTAAGTGCAAGTAGTACAATAAAGTATGCAAGGTCAACAACTACGGTAGAAGGAGTAAGTGCAAGTAGTACAGCAAAGTCAGTAACTAAAGAAAAAGAAGCAAACATAAGTACGATAGTATTGGAGAAACATCAAAATGAAGTTCAGGAAATATTACAGCTTAAGTCAATAAACCAGGACGAATTTGTGAATAACGACGTAGAACGATGCGTAAATCAAAATAATGAAAGCTCTGCTATTGTCTCTATGGACTTTGATAGCGGTGTTCCCTCTCATTGTAAGTATCTAATATTTTTTTAATATAAAATACAACGGTCGATGGAAATATTAATACTTCGTAAATATTAATAATAATTTGTTGAAATCTGGTTACACTGTATAATTATGACGGTTACCTTTATTGTATTGATACATTATTCCAGAGATTTATTCCAAACATTTTGTTATAGTTTTCATAACGATTGTAAGTATCTATTTAATCTCGATAAATTTCAAAACATTCAAAAACATCTATATCGCCTGATGCTTGTTTATGAAAAATTTATATTTGAAATATAGACTTTTTGAAAATGTATCTATTTGACGAAACACAACTTTTTGTGCCATTTATATTTTATAATGTTTTCTCACTTTTAATAATCGAATTATTTTACGTCAACAGATTCTATTAATTCAAGTATAATGTCTTCTGTGAAGTCGGATGTAAATATTGATTGCTCTATAAACAACACCATGCGACCTGAATCATTTGTGACAGTTACTAAAGCAGAAGATAACTTGAAAATGCTTCATTTTACAAGTTCTGGATTTCCGTTTATTACAGTAATGTTTGACTCTATCGGTTTTAACTTTGAATCTCAACGTAAGTATGATAAATTTGTTTTGAAAATAAACAATATTGGTAACTTTTTACAATTATTTATAATTGTTAAAATTAAAATGTCTACGGTTATTAAAAATTTGTTGGAGCAGTATTTGTTAATTATTTATTCTTTCTTAAAGAAATTTAGTTAGTACATTTTTCTATCAAATGTCTAGATTAAATATAAAAAATTAATTATAATTCTTTTTATGACAGAAGACGATACTTTTGAGAATAATGCATCTTTGAAAATACCGAAACCATGGATCGTCGGTAACTCTAAAGTTGGCGATGAAGAAGCTCTCTTATTTACATATGCTATAAGAGTGAATGATTGTGGAAAAGAGAAACATATTTTTGCAAAATCTGTTTTAGTCACAGGTTCTAGGAAAATAATTTACGAAATATACATGACACCCGTTGATGTATTAGCTGCAAAACTTCCACGGATATTAACTAAAATCACTATGCTACCAGAAATTTTGAAAAAATTTAAAGATTTACGCACATGTAAAGGGATAACGTCTACAGGTTTAGATACAATCCGTGCAAACACTGCTCTAAAAAATTGTATTGGTACGGATTGGCGTCACGCAGACTGCTCTATATTATCTATCATGAGTGAAAGATGTAATTCATGTAAAAAATATTCTAATACCTTGTCACAAAAGATCAGAAGAATGAAAAAAAGAACGGTTATTAAACGAGTCACAACTTCTTTGAACCCATTTGATGAAATGAAATTGAAGACTATGCGAGAAAAAATCAAATATAAAGACGCTAGGGTTAATCGAATGAAAGATAAATTGAAGCGTACCACAGACTTGATCGTAAATCAACAGAAGAAAGCATGTATGATATGTATGACAGATAGTGACTTGGATAAAATTTCAAAAAATCAAAAATTAGTTATCCAAGAAATAATTTCGGCCGCGAAAACAAAGGATCCAAAAGGCCGCCGTTATACGGATGAGTTTATAATGATGTGTATGCTAATGAATATCAAATCTCAGAGTTACTATGAATTCTTGAGGAAGAACGAGATTATTCCATTGCCTTGTGCAAGGACCATTCGAGATTATATGTCTCAAATGGGTACAAAGCGTGGATTTGACGAAAAATTTGTTAAACTGTTAAAAGAATCACAGTGTCCCGACCCTTGATGAGATCAATTTGAAGAAGTATATTGCTGTGAATCTAGAGACGTTGACTTACATAAGCTTAACAGAGTTTGACGACTTGATGGCACTCCAAAGTTCAAATATCAGGGACTTGGCAACCCAAGGTCATGCGTTACAGTACCAGTTCTTAACAAATAAATATAATCAACCAACCAACCGCTGGTTTTGCTTTAAAACGTTCAGCTTGCGAAGAACACTTAGCTAAAATTGTTTTTAAAGCAACATATTTGTTAAAAAATGTTGGAGCTTTTATACACGGTGTCATTGGAGACAGTGCTTTGACGAACAGAGGGATGTCTAGGTACAACAGTAGCATAAATGAATTAAAAAACTAATTCGCTCATCCGCAGATAATGAGAGAAAGATTTTCATGTTTTAATTAAATGTATTCAAGATAGGCTGAGTGAAAATTTGCAAAAAATATAATTTTTTAAAAAAATTTAAAGATGTTTCTTTCATATTAATACCATTTCTTTAGGACATGAATGTGCAACTATTTGTGAATATAATTTGTCGTATATACGATTTGTTGATAGATCTCGTTACATATAATCAGCGATTTTCCAATAAAATATGCATATATAGATAGAGCCGCAATGAACATGACCGATAAATCTTTAACATTTAACGTTACAAATACTGATTACAAAAAGAAACTCTAGTTACTTATAAAATGTAACGAAAGATATTATCTGAGAAGTTCATAGTCCGTATATATGTTTATTCTTATAATGCATGTCTGTATTTGAGATATGTTGAGATATGTTGCAGATATCTAGACATGCGTAAAAATAAATATGTAAATCTATGTCTCATTGTCGTGGAAACATAATTTGATGTTTTATATATGTATTAATTACGTAATTATACCATACTTACAGGCTATCTATGCAAACAACTTTTACAAAATGATATATGTAAGAAAGGTAAATCATGTACAGAAACACTGATCCATAGCAAGAATAATACTTCAGTTGCACAGTTAGTTGGCATGAAAATGAAAAGGTTTGATTCATGCAAATTTGCATTCTTTTATCATTTAATGAAGTACGTAAACGAATGTTTCTTAAAATACGTATCAAACATAAAAATTTTTTATCTCTCAGCGGACAAAATATACGGAAATACGTCTTTCTGTAAGTAGGTTCATTATTATATCCAACTAAGAATGTATCAATTTAGACATCAAGGAAACCAAAAAGAAAAAAAACGTCAGTCATTCAAAGGAAAATGTTCAAACCAATGTATAAAGATATTTTTATATATAAACATTTAACGTCTAATAAATGTGATTTAATATACATATTTTTTGCATTTTTATTAAGTTTTATAAACTCTAAAATTCTATTATAATTTTGCCTGATCAATAGAAAATTTAATAACATTGGAAAGTTTCAATTGTGAAAAGTATTATTTCAATAAAATATATTCGACAATATCATTCACATTACAGATAGTACATATAGGTAGCTATACAATTTTTTAATGAATTAAAAAGCAAAAACAAACTTATTTACCAATAGGTGCGTCAAATGTACATGGTATAAAAGTATTAAAAATATATTAGATTTCGAATTTATTATAATTTTGTTAAACGATTTTATTGGAAATAATATTTAATAATGTTTCGTAAGTAATATTTATTCAAATAACATTCTTCTGTACCAAATGAAATACTGTATATTTACTTCTTTAAACAAATTCTGAAAAATTATAAAAAGTAATGTAGTCATTAACTAAGCACTAGTCATACCTATAAAAGTATATATTCAACGGAGTTGAAATATATTCATAATCATATATTCAAACGGAGTTGAAATATATATATATATACATACACAATGTAACTAAATAGTAAATAGAAAAAGTATAAACAAAATGTTATCATTGAAAGATAAATCCCGAGGAAATAGATTCCTTCAGATACATGCCGTTTTCATTAACCTACTAGATCGCAGCGCTCTATGGCTAGCGGCCGATTTCGCAAAGCACGCTCTATGCATTAAAACCTTACCCCCACTGCAAGATTTGTCAGACCTACCTGTGTTAGTATATGACTCTAATCATAACGCATTGGGCGTAGTAATAAAAGTGGTAAGCCACCCTAGAGGACTAGCGTCCTCAAGCGTCAATTTTGACGAACATTGTGCGTTCAATGGTTAACCAAATTCCCGTGCCACAGGCCAAATATGAATTATTAACAGACGTCCGACAGTAAGTTGCACTTTTTTTATCGTTAATTGTCTTTTAATTCCTTTATATTATATGCATGCATGCATGCGCGCGCGCGCTCGCTCGTGTGTATGTGTGTGTATAATATATGACAATCATATAACTCCTATAACAATAATTTGGTTTTCATTTATTTCCTTTTTTCTAATGTGTATAATAAATCTCGTAATTTGCATTCACAAATTGATATTAGAAATATATCATTTTCAATTATATCGTATTAAGCATAATACATACTTATTCATAACACTGTTTAGATGCCTCCCCACTACTAGATTTATATATTACAATATAATATTATAAAGTAGTATAGTTTAGATAATTACGCAGAAGAATATGCATTTATAATGTCGATACACATAAATTAAATAAATGATAATAATCAAAATTCCATTTATAAGCGCTTTATCTATTAGATAATGTACAGTACCAAATCCCTTATTTCAAAAGTTACAATTGAATATATTGTTAGATACACATATTTGTGAAGTCAAATACTATTGTTAAATTTGGTAAAATTTGATTTAAAAATTTGTAAATATTATTTTTTACAGTATTGAAACTGTCATTCATGTCAAATATCTTTTTAATCCACTTAAATAATTCTTTCAATATATTTTTGTAAACCCAAACATTTATAAAAAAGGTATATGCTTATATTGTTATAGAAAGTGTAAAATATAAACTTTGCTTGTTATCATTGAATAATATAGTTATATTTATTTTATTTACATTCTCTATATTTACATTTTCCTATATAATTTCTTTACAATATCTACTTTTATAGCTTTTTTCCTTTTTGTGCAATGAGTCATATGTGTGGGCATATATGTGAGTATATGTCAAAAGTTACAGGTGTGGTTATTGATTATCCTATATTTACTATGATACAGGAAGCCTTCATGGTTTAAACTGGTTATAAATGCACATAAAGTAAATTTGAAATTTATATTTCATGCAGCGTATAGAATTGATAAATAAATTTGTTATAATGAATTATTAATAACTGTATTTACTGCACACATTTCTAATATTGTATGAAACATAAACTTCTCTGTATGTATATATTAATATAAATATAAATATATATAATATATAATAATAAATATAAATATATATAATATATAATAATAAATATATATATATAAATTTTTATATCCTCTTGTAGACCACGTTGGAGAACGCAAGTTCTGTGCCTGGCATTAGTATCATTGATACTTGGAGTTCTTTTCGTGACACGCGCGTGGTTGGGAATTGTTATCCTTCGCTCTCCAAGAGCGAAGACACACGATACAGAAACACTAACAGACAATGCCAAGATTGCTACGTGGTTACGTCGGGCTCGGATGTACGCCGAGTCGACGAAGGAGAACCAGAATGCGGACAGGAACAACAGCATCAGTTCGCCACAACACTACTACACCAATACCTCAGGGTACTTATATATTTATTGCCCAAAGTATATATGTTTCAAGAGAAAGTTTACGAACATTGTTATTATCATCAAGAATTAGATATGAGAAAATAACGTTGAAGTTATTGAAAAGAGCTTTCTTCCATAGGCAAATCATTGTCTGCTATTACACCATATCGAGCGACCTGAACACGTTCTGGGAGCTCAGTCCGTCGCACATTGACCCTGATCTTTGTACGCATATTATCGTGGGTTTTGCGAGCGTGGTGAACTGCAGCCTAGATTTGGGCAGTAATTCATCGATCTACAAGGAGGTTATCGCCTTGAAGAAATTGCAACCTCAATTAAGGGTCATGATCAGTGCTGGCGGCAGTAATGAGCTCCACTTAGGTTTTTCAGAAATGGTAAAAAATCATGCAAATAGAAAAAGGTAATTTCTGTTGTTTTTCATTTTAATTGTTCCGTTATAAAGTGCATCGAAAACGCTACATGTTCTTTTTTTTTTTTACAGATTTATACGGTCCGTTTTAAATGTGACAAAGACATTTGGTTTCGATGGACTCGACTTAGATTGGGAATTTCCTGCATGGCTTGGAGCCGATGAACGGGAGAAACTCCATTTCGTACAATTATTAGAGGAATTACGAAGAGAATTTTACCACGCTACAAAAACGTTGATTCTTTCTGTTGCAGTAGCTGCTCCACAAGCTATTGTTGATCAAAGCTATATGGTTGCAGAAATGGCAAAGTGAGCGAACATGTTTTTTTGTAATATGAGTAATATTAGATAGTTGCACTGTTCGATAATAATTAGAGCTATTAAGATTATTTAAGAAAAAGTATCTCTTTATAAGTAACTATAAAATCAATTTTATTTATTTATATTTTCGTAAATGTTTATATAAAATTTATCAAATTTTGTTATTATTTAGGTATGTAGATTTTGTGAACTTGATGTCATATGACTACCATTTTTATGTATGGTACTATCCAATTACCGGACTCAATGCACCGCTTTTCTCACATGCTGCTGAATCCGGTTATCTTTCCACTCTAAATGTTAATTTTTCCGTTCATTATTGGCTTTCAAAAGGGATGCCAAGAGAAAAATTAATTGTTGGGATTCCTGCTTACGGCCACAACTATAGGCTGGATAATCCGCAGAATCATGATTTACTCGCACCAGCAAATGGTTTTGGAGAATTGGGGAAGATGGGTTTCGTTTCTTATCCTACAGTTTGCGAGTTCCTTCAAAACGACGCAAAGAGCGTTTTCGAACGTGAAAGCAAGGTTCCCTATGCCTATAAAGACAGAGAATGGATCTCGTATGACGATGTTACAAGCGTTTACTGTAAGGCATGTACATGTACTATTCTTACTTCCTAAGCCGATTCGATAAAATTATTAAATTTAAGATAAACGATTGTATTTCTAGAATTAAGATCACTCAAGGACCAAACATATTCTAATTACTATGTACCATGTTTTAGGCTAAATGGATTCGTGAGAATAATTTTGGAGGAGCAATGATATTATCCTTAAATGTTGATGATTGGAATAATACATGTAAATTCAATGAAAGTTTTCCTTTAACTCGTACCGTTAGCAAGATTCTCAGGTATCAAGCTGATTAATCCATTTTCGTTCGTCTCTTCTTTACATTCCAACAAATCGCATTCCTTGAAAGGTATTTAATCAATGAAATCGAAACTGCTTCTTCTTAATTTCTTACAGTGTCATAAAGTATTGTCTGCTCTTAAAAGAAAACTTCTGCCTTTTCACAAAATAATTTAATTGCATTTGCAATTGTTCGCATATCATAAAGTACAATTATAATTTTAATTCAAAGCTATTAAATTAAACGTACACGTATTTATTTATTATTATTAAAACATAATATAATTCATTTATAAACATATAGAAAGAAATGAAAGACGAATAATAGAATATTTATTAGTCGTATTTATTAGACAGTAATAGTCATATCTAAATCAAAACTCTTTAGAAACTTTTTCGATGATCGGATACGATACTGTATGGCCGAATCACTCATAGGTATACTTCTGTTATGAAATTCCAGAGTGGAAAAATATGTATATCCTGGGTTTTAACAGCAGTTACCCTCGCTTTCTACGCTCCTTGGCCAGTTATTTGTATTTTTTAGGCCGATGCAATATTGATTTGCCGGTTAACTTCAAATTTTCTTTCTATATCCTATTTCCAAACAATTCTTCAACGTCCGATAGCTATGGCTATTTGTCAGACATCTGGATTGCACTTTTCGACACGTAGTCTTACTGGCATAACATATACACAGCCTAACAATGATCTTCTCTTTTACCTCTCTCTCTTCCCCCCCCCCCCCCCTCCGGCCTGCCCTCCACATGCTCTGCCCCATAGATCATACAAAAGCAAAATGGTATCGGACCAACTGCTTTCGGCGACCTTTAACGCGCATCGTCGCTAACACACGTGTACATGTATACAAATGGAACATTAAGGAGGAAAATTATTTTCCTATCTAGCCTTGTTACCAATTATTACCAAGTACAAAAGTACATCCTATTAATTATAGTTAATAACAGTTATTTACATTGTATTTATTCATTTCCATTTTACTTGTTTTGTTTGAAATATAATTTATTTTGAAATATAAATTTGTTTTCTTTTTTACATATATTAGTAGATATTAATCTAAAAACTAAAAACTTATGTCAAGGTAGGAAATAAAGAAAGTAAATGGTATATTATTGATTAATAATTTTTCGCGGATCCCAAGGATTAATACTTTCAGTGATTTGGAAAATTAAAATTTTGAAATTAATGATATTTAATTGTTATGTAAACTGAATCGTTCAACGTTACTACCTCGAAAAGATTTTTTAATTTAAACGAACATTCTAATAAACAAATAAGTGGTAGTTTATTAATTTAATATCATCTCTGGTAATTTTCGTCAAACTATCATTGCGAAGAAAACGTCTACCGATGCACACATGTTGGCAAAGAAAAGAAGTGGTTATAGTAAAGTTTATGGCTAGCTCTTTATCTTTCAAAAGCCAGCGTCTGGAAACTTTGACTTCAAAAAGTTGAGAGTTTGAATTTCACGACTGTTCAAAGGCGTTAATATTCTTGAATAGATGTTGAATTTAATGTATTTACTCTTTTCAGTTTTATTCATTTTTATGTATTACTTATCGTTGTAATAAACGTAACAAATGTTTTAGAAGATGACTTTTAATAGAAGTTGTTAAAAGAAATTAATTCGTGTTTTGAAATTTACGAATGTAAAGCTACAACTTAAAGTATGTAATTAATTATCATTTAAAATTATTAAATATGATTCCTCTATTATAGATATGTATTATCATGATAATTACTGTTAATGAAATGAAGTTGAATTTCAACATAATTTATAATATAGATATAAAATATCTTTTTTATTGGTTTAATTATTGGTAAAAGATGTTGAAGTATAAGAAATATTCGAATATCTCAATAACACATTCCGATTTTCTATATATTAAAATTTTTGATATTTGTTGAAAGTTAAAGAAAAAAAAAAAAAAAGAAAAAAAAAGGAAATAATTAATAGAAAATGATATTTTTTAATTATACATTTCCAAATCGAATATAGATATGTTAAGTTTTATACAGAAATGTATTTTTAATTTTAACGAAAGTAAAAGCATAATTTGATCGATATTAATCGTTTTAAAAGTATAGAAACGATTTTCTTTTATTTTATTAGATTTTTTAAACTTTGCCCCTAATTATATAATCAAACTATCATAATGTGCCATAGTATCGTAAATAAAGAAATAAAAAGAAAAGAGAGAAAAAAGAAGAAAAAGAAAAGAATAGCTCTACGTTATATCGGAAACATATTTATTGCGATGAAATTCATAGATTGATTGCAATGAAGTTGTTTATCAGAATAAGAATTAAAACTATCATGTATCGTTTATTTAATATTAATATTAAAAGATATATTGTTAAAAATTATTGCAATAAAACTAAGAAAAACAAACTGCAGCATAACAGAGATTAGTTTATTCTAATCGAAGTCAAGCAGAGATCTAATGGAATATGTGAAACGAAGAAAGATTTAGCGTTTAATTTACTCATAAAGAGATAGAAGAAGCATGTTAACAAGTAAAATTTATTATTGAGAGAACAAAAAGTGAAACAATGTTCTTAGTTTATCGTAAAATATGCCGTATTCTCTTAGTTTTACTGCGGTAAATGTAAAGAATTCTATAAGATAGTTTTAAGCGTCAGAACTTCGTCCATGTTCGAACAGAATTTTTGACTAATAAGTATGCATGTAATTTTTTCATTTCACTATGCATATCTTCTATCCATGTAACGAGAATGCTTAATAAAATGTACTATTGAATTATTTTTTCAATTTTCCTCACATTTTTCGATGAAGATTTTAATAAGTTTTTTTCCAAACAAAGTATTATAAAGTATTCCTATAAAGTATTATTTCAACAATACCATATATTACGAAAACAATAGTCATATAATCGTACGTGCATATTTGTCGATATAAAACTATAAGAAACTGTTCTATATATACATATGTAGTTTCTTGTACGAGAAGATTATCGAGGCATGCGCATAAAATTCGTTCCGAAGGATGGATCCCCACGATCAACAAGTTATCCTTGCCTACTCTTCGCCAAATCATTCAGTTCTCCCGCAACGCTCGTGGCATGAACATTGTCACCTGTGTCCTCATAATATTCTATTGTATTTCCTCGGAAACCGATTTTCATTATCGGTATACAGTTTACGTTGGTTATAATTAGTTCATAAGTTAACAAACTAAACGTGACTAAATTTGCTGGCATATATATATATTGAAGATTATCAATTTTTTCGAAACTATTAATAGTTCGAATCAATCGGGGTAAGTAGTATCTTTTCAATTGGTAGTTTCTTTTCAATTATATTTAAAACGTATTAACACTTTGCGTTAATCTGTCTTTACATCCCATTGATGTACTATGTGTACTCATTTTTCTTTCCTCTCTTTTTCTTTTCTTCTTTAAAGTGTTTTATATATATATATATATATAATATATATATTTTTTTTATTTTAATGCACACACATGCGCGCGCGCGCATCCGCACACACACACATACCCACACACGAAATATATAATATATATTATATATACAGGATATTTCGTTCAATTGGAAACGATAGAATATCTCACGAGGCATTAAAGTTATCAAAAGAATGTTTTAACGAAACATGTTGTTGTTTGGTTCGAGGAGTAGCATCGTATAGATGAAATTATTTTCTTTTTTTTTTTTTTTTCTTCGCAGATCGAGTAGTAGAGGAGATTTTAGGGCCAACTTCGTTTTTTCAAACGGAACCATACATTTTTAATACATTAATCAAGCCATCTCGGCATTCCCCATAGAAAACTATTAGCCTGTTTATGACGAAAAATTATTAGTTCCGAGGAGTATCGTAACTTTAATTTGTCAAATTTAACGTACGGAAGACAAAAACAATGTAAACACAGGAATACCGTTCCGCGTCTTTCTTTGTCTTCCGTACGTTATATTTGACACATTAAAGTTAAAATATCTCCCAAACTAATAATTTTTCGACATAAACAGGTTAATACTTTTCTATGGGGAATGCCGAGATGCATCGATCAAAATAAAATCGATAAAAATATATGGTTCCGTTTGAAAAAATGAAGTTGACCTTAAAATCTCCTCCACTACTCGATCTGCAAAAAAAGAAATAATTTCGTCCATATGATGAAACGACCCTCCTCCTCGAACCAAACAACATATTTCGTTAAAACATTCTTTTGATAACTTTAATGCCTCGTGAGATATTTTGTCGTTTCCAGTTAAACGAAATATCCTGTACAATATGAAATTCTAAAAACTATTTGATGTAATGTTTAATATTGTAACCATTCTCGAACCAAGAAATAAAGAGAATGAAAATTCAAATATAAAGAGAGAATAAAGGATATAAAATTTGCAAAAATGTTAATAACCATCTTGTTGTATTTAGGCGACTAGAAAAGGAATTAGGGAATAATAAGAATATGGGATGAGAAGGTCGCTACATGAAATCGTCGTAGTCATCGTAAACATAGTCGCCGTATTCGCTCAAAAGAGTGTTGTCATCTTCGATTTTCAGTTTTGCTTTTCCCTTGCCCTTGTTCTTTTTCGCCTTTTCTCCTTTCTCTATTTTCTGCTTCTCGATCAACAAATTATCGATCAACGTTTTAACTTTCTTCAAATGCGCTGAGGATACTGTAAACGAGATTAATATAATATACCATATCTAACATTAAATTAATATTTTAAGCATGCTAAAAAGCAATATGCATTTATGAAATCGATTGTTTGCTTTATTAAAAATAGAAAAAAAATTGTAATTAAAATTAATTTTATAAAGAAGAAGTGAATTTATAAAAGGAATAATTTATTGAAATTGAACTTTCTAAAAATATAGCCTTTTGTTAATTGTTATGATGTTACTGTTACCACGCAGACATAGTAGCGAGGATAGATGACACAAAGATATCGGCGGATTTTTTGATATTTTAATATAATGTACTTACAATTGAGAGCAACAGATTTAATAAGTTCTTCCCCAAACGGAGGAAACTCAACATTTTTAGCAAGTTGATTTAGCTTCTGTGTAAGTACACTTCCATACTGCTCAAATTCTTCTTTTGTGCTAGGTACTGTCGCATCTAGACTCAAAGCAGGTTCTTCTGTTACGCCTAAGGGAAAAATTTCAAATTATAATTTCTAATAAGATAATTACAGCTGTTTTTACTAATAATTTTTCTAATAAAAATTATTAGATGACGAGCGATATAATACTGATTACAATTAATTTACATTCGTCTATCGTTCATAACTTAACTATTCAAATTTGACCAATAGTAATAAAAGTAGTGCTTGTTCGTTTAATATTAAAAATTTATATACAGAATGATATTTTCAAATATATTCCTTACGTAGACGAGATATTACCTAGAACTTCAATTCTACGAGATTTTACCTTCGAATAAAGAAATAGTTTTAAACATTCATCGTATCAATGTTTAGAAAACATATAGTATCTTGTTATTAAAATTAAACATTTATCAGGAACGGTACGGGAGATTAATGTTGATAAATAAGACACGTCTGCGTTATATTTTTATGAAATAGAAGTGTTTATTTTTTATACAATAACAATTCTGCATTTTCCTCAAAAATTATATTAAATAATTGAGATACATGATTTACATCTCTGGTACAGTTCCTGACACAAGCTTAATCTTTTTAACCGCATTAAATCCAAAAATACGAGAACGTTCGATAGTTAACGATTGTAAATGTTAACTATTGTAATTACGGTAGTAAGTAATAGTATTCAAGAATTTAAATACACCCAAAATTTGTTCAAGTTTTTACAGCGATATGATGAAAACAGAATACTTTGAGCGTATAAAAGTTATTCAGAATTTTTTATAACTATTTTACTGTATGTACAATTTTAATTTATATAAAAAATACTTCATATTGTCCTTTTAAAAACGAGAAGATTGTTAGAAATTTTACGTTATGTATATATAGTTATTTTACTAAATGGAATGTATTTAAAAATTACATAATAATTATTTTGATTTTTACACCAATAACACTTAATACTGGCAAAATATACTGTATATTAGTTTATGAAAGATAAAGCTTTAAAACATAATTAAGCCATTAAAAATTTGCATTAAGCCATGAATGTGGAATCAACTCTTTGCGATCCGATTATTAAAACTTGAGCAAATACAATATCTGAAGTAATATATTTCATCTAAATCGTAGCTGTGAGAGAAATAAAACACATTTCAAAAATATAATATTCACATTAAGTTTCAATTATCTTAATTTAAAGAGTTATATTTAGGATTTAAACATTTAGATCTAAATGCAACAGCTTTTTTAATTAAAATGATATTAGATTCGGCAACTAACTTAATATCAATTAAGAACTTTAGGAGATTCAAAGATAAGGAAAAGCTTATTAGATACGTCTCGAAATTTGAATCTAAACTTAAAATTAAACAAGATTATGAAACAAATAAAAATAACAATGCTCGTACTTAAATACATACACGTTATTAATCTAATATACTTTTCTGTGCTATAGTTTAGATCTGTGTCAATTTTATGTAAAATTACAAAATAGCTCATAGCTTTGCAGTAGCAAGATCAAATATTTAAAAAAAAAAAAAAAAAACAAAATAACATATACTTCCTAATTCCTTGTAATAATAATAGTACTAATTCTAATACTTTTAAGAAAGATGGCATTATCTTTATCTTATCAAATATGAATGAAATGACTACATACTTTCATAAGTTATTTAAAATTCACATTATTAAATAAAAATAGGAGTGCAAAGAGTTAATAAGTAAAAGTTTTTAGTGAAGTCATTTCTTCTCAGTTTTGTGCGGCTTGCGATGAGAAAAATCAACAAGGTTGGACAAACCGAAAGTCTCCATGGCAAGGCGTAAATCAGCTTCTTCTTGGAGCCTTTGACGCCTTATCTGTTCCGCTCTCCTCTCTTCTGGCGTTAATGCTTCCTCTTTCTCTTTAGCTCTCCTTTCTGCCTCTGCTTTTGCCTTTTTCTATAATTAACAAAATTAGAAATACATGTCATATTAATATAATAAACGCTCTAATTTTTTTTCTAACATACATAAACTAACAGAAATTAGGTAAACAAAAACGTACAATAGAAATTGTAAATTTTTATTCATATAGAGAGTGTACCTACGATCATGTTATAAATGGGAAAGGAGTGTTCATGAAAGAGTAAGTTTAAAACGCGCAATAATGTTTTTGCATATGCTTCGTTATTCCCAAGGGATCAATTCTTTTTTCCACCTGTACCTCACTTGTACAATGTGAAAATAAATAGAAAATAACAAACAAACGATCAAAGTGAACGGATTAAATTTTACTTTAAGATACTTTAGGAAAACATATTTAAAAGATTTAATTGAAAGAGAAGTTTTATACCTCACGCTCTTCAATTCTTTCTGCCAAAGCTTTCTTTGGCTTTGGTTTAGCCTTAGGCACTTCTGCAGGTTTCTCTACATCTTTTTTTTCTTCTTCGACATCTTCCCAGCTATCCTGTTGATTGATTATTTCTTGAAATCATCGTATAAGCACTTCATTTTCTAACATATGTATTTAATGTATTTAATTCTATTTTAACCTTATATTTCTTCCTACAATAATTTAGATACAATCAATAAAATATCTTTACAAAATAATGATCCGGAGTATGTTCTGACATAATTCCCGCCATTATCAAGTCATGACATAATCATGACATAATTAAATTTAATTTTATTCAAAATTGAACATTATGCTACGTTTAAGTATCATGTAACTGTATCTATGACATTATTTTAAAATTGAGGTAAACTCAGAATCAATTCATCTCCGATACATAGAACCCAATTTAAAAATATATACAACACGTTAGTAACAAATTCCAAATTTCTATAATTATTCATTATCAAGCATAAAAGTAAATTTCAATTTAAATGCATTTCACTCGTCTTGAATTTTGATTTCGATTTCAATGTTTATACAATTCAAATTCAAGAACAAACTTCAAATCTGTTCAACAATAATCAATTATCGCGCTATTCGACTCATGTTGACTAGCTCTATGAAAGGTTAACCATACTTATGGTCTGTCGTCTGTACGGAAGATTTTGAAAATCGTATGCACAAAATTAGAATAGGAAAGTCAGTAACACAGAACCTTGACATCTTCGTCTTCGTCTTCGCCCTCCCACTTGTTGGATCTGATAGCGAGGTCGAATTTCGCCTCAGCGTTTTCGACATCTGTAAAAGTTGAAGGTTAAAATGGTTTCGTAGTTTCGATTAAAGGTACAATCGCATAACAATTAAATGTCGGAAAATCGATTTGTACATACCCCACTCGTCATCCATGGTGTGGATTTTGGATTATTTGCGCACGATTTCGTTCGTAAATGAAACAAAATCTCCTCGAACTAACGTGGTTGAACAGATCACGACTGGAATCAAGCGAGCCATACTGTGCGAGGAAAGCGTGTGCCTTTCTTGCGAGATAGTGGTGGTGTAAAACATAAATTACGTATGTTAGAGATTGGATACCCTGTATTAAAAAATGTACCAAACACAATGATTTCTATTAACTTATTTTCGTATTTAATATATAAAATCTTATTAACTCTATTGCTTTTTTCTTTCCCTTTGTAAAATGATAACATTTTGTATGATACATTTATACATTGTAAAACAGATAAACAGATAGATCTATGGAAATTCGTTTCTCTGTAATTAATGTATTCGCAAAATTTATCATTTACTCTAGTTCATAACAATTTATTTATAATTTAGATTTGTAAGGCTAAAATTTACTATTTGTTTCGTCATATTTCAAAGTTTTATCATAGGAGGACTTCCCTTTAAAAGCTCTTTCATTGAAAATTATATATACGTTTGAATTATACGTTACGGATTCAAAATTAAAATCAAAACAATATGTGTTGTATGTAAATACATGTATTGTGTTATAAATAATAATACAGCTATGCGATTTGGCAAGTGATACACTTTTGATACAATTGGCAAGTAAATTCAAAATATTATTGCCTAAACAATTTGCGGCGGTTGTAAGAAAACTGAGAGAACGTAATATTATTTTATATTAAGCTTGAAAATAAATTAAAAATTATATTTTAAGTAAGATCACGCACGTAACGTTGAACATAAAAGTTATTTACGAATTAGAATATAATATTATTAATACAGAAATTTAAACTTATAATTCTCCCTTCTCTGATCGACCATTTTTATTAATAATAATTGTTATATAATTTTTTCATTATTTGTTTTGTCAACCAGTCGACCATAAAAAAGGAAGTGTCACAACATGATATTTGAAGATGACATTGATAATTATATAATAATTTTTATTTCTTTTGTTTTTAGAAAAATGGACGACGTGGAGGTTTATATTACTTGCCCATACAACAAATGTCATCGTATTAGAAAATCTAGATTTCAAATTCATATAACAAAATGTGCCAGAAATTACCCGAAAGATTACAAGATTTACTGTAAATACGATAGAACACACTTATTAGACCCAGAAGAGTATGAGGTAAATTAGAAAACATTTTTACAGACTCTTTTTTTTTATAAATTTTTATATTTCATTCATGTTATTCCTGCTTAATCATTTGTGTTATCCACTAAAATAATTTAATATCCGATAAGTCAAATTATTAATTCTTAGATTCTAATGTTAGTATAATTTATTTCTGTAGCAACATTTGTTAGTATGTCCATCAAGCGGAGATGTAAAAAGCAAGGAAATCACGTTAGAACCAGATGAAGATGTTCGGACAACTCCAGTACAAAATGTACCTAGCACGAGAGCTTCTACAATGGCTGAGGACTGGAGTGGAAATTGTCAAACATATAATCCGATAGCTGCGACAGAAAACAGAGATGTAATTAGAGGGGCGATTGCTATGTCAAAATCAAAGAAGAAAGAATTTAAACAGCATGAAAGAGAAAGAATGTTTTTTATTCAAAACACTAGCAGCGACGATAGCAGCAGCAGTAGCAACGACACGAGTACTGCAAGAAAGAAATTAGACATTGAACAACCATTGCAGCCACCTAAGCAACTTTCTAAAGCAATGTTATGTGATGGAAATTTTGCTAGTAATCTCATTTCTAAGTTAGGCAAATTGAAAATAGAGGAAAGCAATAGGAATAAGGGAATAAAGAGTAATTCATCGACAAGAGAAGATGATTCCATTATAAGTAATAATAGCGATAAGATAGTAGATTCTGAAAAAGATTGCTCGAAAAATAATCCTATCGATACAAGCATTGATATAGGTATCACTTCTTCAACTATAAATAACAGTTTTAGTCGAAAAGAAAAAGAAAATATTCCTAATGAAGAAAACAATGCCGATATATTATTTAAAAATACTTTTGAGGTTAATAAAGATGTTTTGGATATAGAAAGTGATTCTAAAATGAATGTAATCTCTCAAGTAAATAATTCTGAAACACAAGGAAACGATAAAAATGATACTATTCAAAAAAATAATTCTCAATCAAAGTTAAGCAAACAAGGTAACTGTAACTCTCAGAATATTATTCCGTGCAATACAAAAATAGCAGCAAAACTCTATGGGGAAGCAAAAAAAATTAGTACTGGGAGAGGATTCACTAGAATTTATCAGCATTTGAACTTTAATATGAAAATGGGAGAAGAAAGAAAAGGAGGAAAAATGACACAAGATATGGTTTCTAACTACGGTTATGACAAAGAATAGAAAATACTTTAATAAGGTGCTTAATTTCGTTATTTCTATTATTTCGTTCTTAACATATTACCTTATGAAATTCTCTTTTCTTTTTAAGATGTTACTATACGAAGCAATTCCTTTTCCTTGCTAAAATGTTTGAATACGTGCTTATATTGAAATTACTTAGAAACAAATGATTTTTAATAATTAACGATGAAGCTATATGTATAGTTTCCATAAAGTCCCTTTTTCTTTTGTAATCGTAAAATGTCGGTATTTCGTTTTCCTCTCTTCTTTTTTTTTATTATATTCTTTTTAAAACTTAATAAAACTTTCGAAAACAATGATAATTAAAAATGATTACGAATATTGATAGGAAAATTACAGTGTTATGCAAATTATATATGTACAAATGATGTATTTTTATAATACAATTGGTAATTCGACTTTTAATAGTGACAAAATATTATTCGCTGGAAAAGTACTGATGATAATTGAGTTTATATATTTTTAAAAATTAAATATATTTTTACGCAACAACAATTACTATAATGTTTAATTACAAAACCTCCTGATCCACATCAAAATAATTGAAGTAAATTACTGATTTTATCGTAAAAAATTTCATTAAGTAAATATTTGTAAAAGGAAGATAACAGAAAGTAAGTAAATTATTTAATATAAATATAATTTTTGCATATATTAGAAAATTAAAAAAAATATCTTTATTATATTATGTATATATACACACACACGCATAATCTATCTAGTTTATACTATATATATATATACAATATATAGTATAAAGTAAATAGATTATGAGCGATTATGTCCACAATTGATTTGTTTTATATATTATATTTATTACAGTTATTTTGCAAGAATGACAGTCTTATCATAGAACACATTTACATTGATGCGAAATCTTGTCAGCTTTCAGAACAAACTGTTGTGTGTTCGGAACTTATTCAAAAAGTGGACTTGTACAAACCGCTTGTTATTGCTGGTGTCAATTTCCCAATTTTATTTATCATAATATTGTATCTACCGTACTAAAAGCTTCACATAATGGTAAATATAAAGAATTATTAATTTATTATTATCGTTATAATTTTTATTAAACTTTTAGGTATCTTTCTATTAAAATTTGGAGGTTACGTAAATTGCATTGTCATTCATTAATAACGAAATAATATATATAATAATAGTATTAGGATATTATATGTAAATTTGTTTTATTAAATGTGTTTTTGTGTTTAAAAATTTTTTTAACTTCTTCATAGTAATTTATTCATTATTGTTTATAAATTGCTATTGTTAAAACTTGAACGATGATCATCATAAATTTAATTTAATGAAGTTTATTTATTTATTTATTTATTTACATCACATATGGACGTATCGTTTATTTTACGATACTATGTTCTTATTAAATTGAGTATTTCAACATTTCTATTTATATTCAGTGTTTTATGTTTGTTTAGCTGGTATTTTAGGTTACATAAATTCATATTTACAAGTTGAAGTAGAATATAATAGGGCTATATTATTTTAGAATCTCTACAAAATTTAAACGATATTGCTCAATAGTAGAAACATATCAGTTTCAAAAGATTGTGAAATTTAAAAATATAATATTGACATTTTTAGCTCATATTTAATTCCTTTTTACGGTAACAGGCACGCAGATACGATACACGCACAACGATCTTTTCTCCAGAGGGTCGTCTTTATCAAGTAGAATATGCAATGGAGGCTATAAGTCACGCAGGTACTTGCCTTGGCATTTTAGCAACAGACGGTGTTCTACTTGTGGCAGAAAGACGTAATATAAATAAATTATTGGACGAAGTATATTATTCTGAAAAGATCTACAAACTCAACGATGACATTGTGTGTTCTGTTGCTGGTATCACCTCCGATGCTAATGTATTAACAAATGAATTACGTTTAATTGCGCAACGCTATTTACTGCAATACGGAGAACCTATTCCTTGCGAGCAACTTGTGTCTTGGCTTTGCGACGTAAAGCAAGCATATACACAATACGGAGGGAAAAGGCCTTTCGGTGTTTCCATCTTGTATATGGGATGGGACAAGCATTATGGATACCAATTGTATCAGTCAGATCCAAGCGGGAATTATGGAGGCTGGAAAGCAACTTGCATTGGACATAATTCTGCTGCTGCGGTATCATCGTTAAAGCAGGAATATGACAATAACAATATTACATTAGACGAAGCAAAAGCACTGGCTATAAAAGTGCTGTCTAAGACTTTAGATCTCAATAAATTATCAGGAGACAAAGGTAAATGTATATAATTTAAATATAGTTTCATAAATGTAAAATTGTGTAATATTTCAACTACTTTTTATTTTATTTCAGTGGAAATGGTCACCCTAATAAGAGAAAACGATAAAACTATTACAAGGATCCTTCCTACGAGTGAAGTTGATGCTTTAATCGCAGAACACGATCGCTTAGAAGCACTTGCCGAACAAGCAAAGAAAGAGAAACAGAAATTATAAAAATAACCATATCGCGTATCTTGTATTTTTCTTATATTTTCTTGTTCAATAATATTGTCCTGAAATTCTATGAATCGTCTTATACAGTTTCTCCAATCCTTCTACCGAATATAATGTCAATATCCTTTTACGCAACATTACATTGTACCGAAGAGAAAGTATAAGAGACAGAAATAACGAATAATAACGTAGAAATTAATAAGTTTCCTATACATTATAGTTAATTCATTAATTCGAACTTTTTTCTCTCCTTTTTTTTTTTTCTTTTTTTAAATCAAAAGAATAACTGGATTATACCTTAATCGAGTAATTGTTATAAAGAAATATATCTCCAAAAAATATATTAGAATAACAGGTAGAACACAGAAGTGCGCTACAAATTAGAGACGCATTGAAAGAAGTTTTTAGCTCGTAACAGACATTCAAAAAGAATGAAAAATTGATACAGCAGTTAGAGACATCTGTCACGCTACAATAGCCCACACGGACCAAGATTTTATTATAAAAGAAAGAAAGAAAAAAAAAAAAAAAAAAAGAATGAAGCGATCAGTTTAAACATACGTTAATTGGGATAAGATAAAAAACTGAAAAATATGAAAAAAAAAGTTATGGGTCGAGTCATATTGACCAGGCTGTCACTGCGGTCCCACTCCCGGACGCGATCCCACTACTGCCCGCCACGGAGACTTTTGGCTGCTGGGTTTCCCCTCTGGCCCGGTTCGCCTCGCCCTAGCCAACCTGGTCATCCCGGACTCCTCAACGGGATGCCCATATTGATGGCGAGCTTAGCGCGGACGCCCAGTCAACGTGAATCCCGCACCAACAGGAACCCCCGCTCTCAGACCCTCCGTCATAACTAGCCTCCGAGTAGCCGGATTACAGGAGCCGCCACACTCCCAGCTGACAACATTTGCTACTATTCGTCTATTTGAAGCAAAGTTTTGACATATTTCTCACGAAGAAGGATATTTTAACGAAACGTTCTCGAAATTGGATATCTTAGAAATTTGAAATCAAACGACGGCTTATTTGAATCTAATTTCGCGACTTAGATATAAAGGATAAACTTTTCAGGAAATAAATATGGCGGATCACGTATGCATATAACGCGCGCGTTTGCCAAGGAGTGTATCGAATAATTTGTATAGAGTATCGTGCGTCGGTAATGGAGGATACGGGCCGATAATATAACTACTGTCGGTAATGATATCGAACGAGTAAAAAAGAATTCTTTTTTATGTACACGAAGAGTGGCGTAAATACACGAGAAAGTTAATAACGTGTTCAATATATTTATAAGATCGCATTATAATAGTTAATCGCAACGTAACGTACATCGACAATTATATTGCGCCGAGTAACCGCGCATATAATAAAACGTTTATCGAGAATAAATTTGTTTGTTGTATATACATTGCGATTTCGATATAAAATCGTGAAATCACCTATCGACTTTCGCCTTTTGCAACCTTGTACTTGGAGTTTTTCTTATTTCTACCCTTATATCCTAAACGTTCTTAAGTCTACCCGTTTAAAGGCTCTTATTTTTATAACTATTATTATTATTATTATTATTCTTTTTTATATAAAATAATATATTACCTTGACTCGCTCTTTATCGATTATTAACAGTATCTCTGGATATTCGGTATTCCGCTGTAATATGAAATCTGTACGCCGAGTATCGCAGATATTTGTACAATATAGGATCTTTGGTTTCTGTTCCTAGCTGTTGCATGTCGTACATTATTAATAGAATGTTAATGTTACGAAATTTTTAGATTTAATGCTACATGTACCGGTGGCTTTTTGCATACAGTGACACAATTTTATATATAAATGTCACTGTATGTAAATCTATAACATAACCATATCGTGTATACACGTATACTATATAAATAATATAAATATAAACGTCGTATGAATATGTAAATAAAGTGGTACGTAGGATTATAATTTACGCGGAACGGGTTAGAGGTACAGAGACGAACAGTTCGATGGTTAAATGGGGAATAAAACTGGATGTTCTCGTCGTTGAACCGCTTTCAACGATTTGAATAACGTGAGAGGGTAAAAGAAGAATAAAACGACAAGCGTTTTATGCGCTTGTATTATGAAACGGTTGAAACGCACGTATCGGTTACATAAATTTTATTACTATTATACAAATTATGATTACTTCGCATAGCTACGATTTTCTGCAAAAAATTGCAATTTTATAATTAGTTAATTGATTGGACTTTTAAACGGAAAGCTCGTGCTTGGAAAGCAGATTGCTTAAATCTTCTTATATTATTATTATAAATGTATTACAAGGTACGATGTTTTATAAATTTTATCGTAAGAGGAAACTGATACTATTCGAGAAGCGAGAAACATACTTACTTAGATAGGCGAAAGATATCGTTCGCTATCTTTCCACGTATAACTCCGTTTATGTTTCGAAATACCTCTAAACATCTGTCGAGAGAAGTAGAACGTCGAAAATATAAAAAAGCTAAAAAAAATATAAAGAGGTTCCGACGTTGCTCGCGTTTCTATACGCGTAACGCGTAGCCTTAACTGGTCTAAGCAATAAAAAAAATTCGTATTTCTTAAACATTTGGCTACATCTGTGTTTTGCCTCCGCAAGCATTTTGTATCGGCGAAAGTACAAAAAGTATTTCGAAGAACATTATCGTTCTCGATTAAGAGGCAGCGTTCTGATTTAAAAAGTGAACGAAATCTTCGACGAAAGAAGATCGTTTTACCTTTTAACTATTATAAAAGAAAGTCATAGTTTATGCATTATTACAGAGAACCACTTGTAATCACTTTCTTTATATTTATTACCCACATTCTGCGTAATTTCGCAAATTTCTAAAATTCTTATAAATTCACAATAATCGTCAGCGTAGTTGTAACAATTTTGCTTTTCATACCCCAAAAGCGAGTGATCTTTCTAACGTTTAACGACGTTTCAAGCCTGTTCCTTCCTGACAACTAAATATAACTGACTAAACTAATAGGACTAATTAAACCGCGGATTTTCATGCATCTATAGGAAATTTGAAAATGCAAAATTGCACAGAATGCGCGTAATACGAAAGAGACATTTAAGATATCCAAAGTATAGCGTTTTATTTTTGAAATTCTATTCCAAAAAATACGAGAATTTCGCTCTTCACACACCGAAGATGGATCATCTTTCTAATGTTTGAAGGTATCTCGAACTTTCTACCCCTGCAACATTTAATTCTCACGAATGGAAACCTGCAGCCTTGCTTCACCCTTGCACAAAGAAGCTGAAAGAAAACGACCGTTACACCACGTAACGTCTTCTTCTCTCCCCTGTTCGCATCGGTTCTGGTTGCTGCGCGTGTCCGACTAACCGAGCATCCCCTTTTTGCCAGCCCGGAAACAGGTAAAAATCAGGGTTCGCGCTAGCGAAGTTCGACCCCGTGGGATCGTAGAAACAGGGTGTGCATCGCGCGGAGAAATTTTCTCACGGGTGCACCCGTCGAAACCGACTATTTAAGAGCTGCTACTGCCTTCGATCTCCGCAGAAGTAGCTGGCTACCCGAACAGAAGGGTGACAGAGTGTCCTGGAGGAAGATTCGCAGCGATATCTTCCGGCAATGGTGAGTCCTGTTATCTGGCAATTATACACGGTCTTGGTGCTTCGATAGACTATGTCAAAAATTTCACCATTTCTATTTAGTTTCTTTATAGTTTTCTTTCTATCGTTTTAACGTTCTTTCTTATATCGATTTCGGTATCGTCGCCACTCGATCGTTTTCTCGTCTTCTCGTCTAACCGATTAAAGACCAAACTATCAGCGGATTGAAATTGGCAGAAATAGAAAGACGTTGAAAGTAGTCACGTTTGCAAATGTTTCCCTTCGCCTTTTTATATTTTATCAATCTTTTATCGATCGAAAATATCGATCCGTGTATTCGTTCTCTCCGAAACGAAACGCGTCTTACCGCGAAATTCATCGCTGTCCAAAAATACTTGTTTAGGACAAGATAGGCGACGTTTCGAACGGGTGCTCGTCGTTTCATTGAAATCGTAACAGAAGGTTTTCCAAATATTTATAAAATCAGCGACAAGAGATTTTCTAACAGCTTCTTGCGGCCACTCGACGAAATCAGAGTTATTTCAAAAGATGTTGCGCTATTTCACGATCATTTTCATTCAGAAACGTTCGAAATATCATTCTTCTGCTCGATAGAAACCAAAGCAACGTTTCATTTCGATATTGATAAACGATATTTGAACGAATTCTCTAGGATAAATAAAATACGATTATCTACGGTTACGTTAAATTCAAAGATCAATCCGATTCTCATTTCGATAATTCTCGTTCATCGATGTTCATCGGAAATACATCCACGACCATTTCGTTAAATAAATGTAAACACTTTGACACGTGTATTTTAAATCGATCGCTTTATAAACGAAAGTGCATCATCGCGACTAAACGTAAATCGCCGAATAAATTTCTACAGCTTGACAACAGACGACGAGCTTTTTGCTCAAATTGTTGGAAATAAACGATAGAAACGATCTTGTCGTATATCTGGAAATTATATATATATATATTGGAAGCGAAAGATTTGAAACAACGGAAAGATGTTTGCAAAATATTTCAGAAATATTTCAGAAACAAACGAATTACGATCTAGCGATTCGTTTGTATTTTAGAAAATAGACGTCGATGTACTACTACCTATCGAAGTGGGTAAGCTACGAGGCAAAAGATCGTCGATCATATTTTGTTCGTTATCTTTCCTCGTATAATTCAACGATTCTCTGAAATATCTTGAAACATCGAAACAACCAGAGGGAAACGTTAAAAAGAGAAACGTAAAGAGAAGCTGGTTTTGACGCAGCGTGTACCCTAAACGATAATACTAACTCGGTTTAACGTACCTTTTATTCGTCTTTTGCGATTATTCCGATTTAAATGTCAATCAAAAAACATATATAAACGTACTTTGTTGAAATAAGATATAAAATCAAATTTTTTCAGTCGATCAGACCGATTTTTGCCGGATTGCTTCATATTTCTGTTTAATAAATACAGTTTACATTCGAATATATTCGAACGACGCGATCTCTATGAACAAAATTATCGAACAAAATTATCGAATGCCAAGGTAAAATAAACCATATCGCGCAGCCGATAGAGTCTCGTACAAAGGAACAGAAATTCATATCTGAATTTAACGAAAATCGTATTCGTATTATTATCGAAATGCTCGGTACACTTGCGTCGGTACGTAAAGCATTGCTCTTAGCATCGCGATTTAGTCATTGGTCGATGATACCTTCGCAACAACAGATCCACGTTCCTTCGTTCTCACGGTGTAATATCATCGAAAGATGTACCATGCTTCTTGCCTGTTGCAACAATATGTCAACAATAATCAAACGCTTTTAAGTTTGATCGATTCCTTTGTTATTATCGCATCGCGCGATATGATAGGAATCGCGGTAATAATCCTTTCGCTGCTAACGACGGTTACAGCCAACGTGCACGAAGCGATCCCTGCAGGCTAACGCCGCCTATAGCCGGCAGCGTTGCCAACTAATTTATGCCTAGCAGCGCCTCTTGCGAGTTTCGCGCCAAATATTTATTCATCTTTGGTTTTTTTGAATTTCTTTCGATCATCACAGTGCAATAGTTAGTTAAGAAAAATATCACAAACTTTAGACAAAGAATCAGCATACCGGTACGTCCGTTCACTTTTTAGAGGTACTCTTATTTCTTAAATGTATCGCAATTTGCCGTTCATCTTAACGAATTGTTCAGGTTAACGTACACGAATTTTGTTATTAACGCTTGGAGGATGTCAAGACGGCGTTGTTCAGGCGTAATAAGCAAATCCGAACGCCGAACACCGTCCACGCGCTACGTGTATATTTTTGGCACGGAATCCCGTTCAGCGGCGGCGTTTTCGCCGAACGAATCGCCGTAGCGAAAAGATCTTAAAATCACTAGGTGAATTTTCTATCGTAGCGCAACTTTCATCGTCGAAAGCATGCATATATTAGAAAAATAGCTGTCGTTCGATGCCACGCTATTCGCCTATCGTTTTTCACATTTGTCGCGTCAGAACGTGAGCAAGCAAAGCGTAATAAAATAAGAAAGATTAGAAAAAAATCTGGGAAAAATATGAAATAAAAATAAATACAATACCGTAAATTAACAAATACCGTAATTTACAAATTTTTGGATGCGGTTCCGTAGAAATATCGCTGAAAGATCGAAAATCGTGCAAAATAACGAGTAACTTGTTGGTAAAAAGCCTTTACACAATAGTATAAAAAACGTTGCTGCGATAATATCCTTGTAACGATAAGAATTAGTTATTAGTTATATCAGTTGATGTTATCGAAGATAAAATAATGGGTAAAATAAGAAATTGAAAAGACTTTTGTTTCAGTATCGAACAACTCGTAGTTTAGAGAGTATTGTTTCGAAGTTTGCCATAAAATTCTTAACACAAATTCTATCTATATAGTATACGATCATTCTAACGCCTATCCAACGTATTAAAACGACCGAGTTTATTCGCTTTTCGAAAGAACGTCTTCCTTTCAACGTCGATCGATACGAAGTAAAATAATGCAACGGAGAAAACGATAGACAAAATAGGGGCAAATATTCTTTATATTATCCCATTTACATAGAAATTAATAAAACTCCTAGCTATTAATAAAATTTTATCTAATAAAAATTCTAGCCACCGATTAGAATTCCATTGGGAAAGTCTCATCGAATAAAAATTCTACGTATTTGAACTGTAAAATATCTCTGTAAAATATCGCGACACAAATGGTTTCGTCTTTAATGTTTCTCGATACCTAAAAGGACGAGTAGTTTTATTATATTAGCAGATGCGTTCTTTAAAAATTATCGAATTCGAATCCGGATCAGAGCTAAGCTTATTACATGCCGTTTTCATTACTTTCGTTCGCTTTTTCATGCTCGTTATTATATCTAAGATTCTTCTAACGCGAAACTAAAAAAGAAATTCCACGTAAGAAACTTGAAAATTATTCCTACCAGGCGAGATTAACGATCAATGACGACTATTTATTTATTTATTTATTTATTTATTTGATTTATTTTCTTAAAACGCAATTTCGCTCGGCCCTACTCTATCCAGGCACTAAGATCCGATCAAAAAGCTTTTTCCAAATTTTCCACAACACTCCATTTATCAACTATCAAATACAATTTTCACAGTTAAAATTTCCAACCGTCGATCTGAATTATTTACATTTTATTCGATTCTGTCCGAAACCTTAACGATATAGAAAAATATAAAACAGGTTACTGGTTTTACCTCTATTCGCTACTATTTCTCCAACAGTTCTATCTATCAATTGTAATTCTAAATTAACACGATACGAAATACAATTATAATCGATACGATCAATTACGCGGTATCGCAACTTTTCAAAATATCGTCCAACGCTTGTCTCGCGACTTCTTTCCGAACGTAAGCATCAAAGTCGCTAATTCGTTTTAGAATTTCTCTAACGTTATACCGATACAATTTTTCGTAGTAATAGAAATCCGTGATAAATCCGTTATAAATTAAAATTGGACTTGAACATGGTGCAAAATTTTTCCACAAACGATCACGCAAAGTGCAAATCTTTTATTTCGAAAAACGTTTAAAGATCGTTTACTTCGAAAAATGACCAACTTTTTACAGGCCATAAAAGGAGATAGTAAAAAATAGTGATAATCAAGCGCCGTAACAATGATTCTTAGCACTACTAGTAATCAGTAAGATATTTATTTTTTGTTTCGATCAGCTAATTTTAGTAGATTTATTTGAAATAGAAGTCACTTTGCAAGTTGACAAGGTCACTCCGTATGAAGCGGAAAATATATTTCTGTAGTCTGTGTATCGTCAAGTCCGTTACCGATTAAACGTACTTCAAATTACGAATCGCTCGTCCAAATGACAAGGAATGGAAAATAGTTATTTAACGAAGGCAAGAAAGACCGACCGATGCTCGTTTACGACGAAATTGATTATCGCGAAAAAGACAAATATCGCATAGTACGAAGAAAACGAATCTTGGTAGTTATTTAATCGAACGTTTGTGCATTTGTGCTGAGTATCAAAATAGCAACGAGACGGATATTTTTTGCGTTTTTCGTGTCAAACCGATAGCCTTGTTTTTAATTGGAACGAACTAAAGAAAGCATAGGAAATAGCAACTTCAAAATAGCAGATAGCGAATAATGTACGATTATGAAATAATCGAAGCTTACGAACAACAATATATTATAATTATATTATTATCTCGAATAATCGTTATCTTGCTGAGTTTAACACGTTTCGTAATATATTATTTCACGTGATTTTCTCTAACCGGAGAACAGTGAAATCGCAGTTTTAATAGAAGATCATTTTTGTAGCAAAAGTCAATATGAAACGGTTGAACAGAGGGAAGACACGAATGCAAATCAACGTAGATAGATAACGATTAAGAAGATTTATCGATTTTCGAGAAAAAACGAAACGTTCCTGAATTTCTAATAGCAGATGAAAATGAAAATCAAATGGATTGTAAAATTCAAGCTCCAATATACTTACGATAAATGGCGTTGGAAGAAAAAATTCATACTTACCAGCCGCTTCTTACCAACGATTCTCTTCGAAACATCGAAACATAGATGATTTCTCTCTAATTAATGATTAATTTCTAATTAAAACGCAAGCACTCTAAGCATTTTGTGATTCTACCGAATTCTGATTCTACATCTAGAAAAAAGTTTAACTCTTAGATTTATGAGAAAATTTCTCCGAATCTACGAAAAAGGATCCTGTTTACAACTTATCTAAATCTTCTTCAGACTATCTGAGATTTTGTCTCGATTTTACTTGAAATCTATTCAACCTCGAGTCCACGAACACCTTTGTTCGAGTCCCATGAAATTTCCTTTCCTTCTAAATAAAATAAATTGGCCTGCGATCTGATAAAAATTTTTTTTCGAAATTCGTGTTTTCATCATCTCAAGATGGTTGTGTGTAACAGCGATTGGAAATATCGTAGAAAATGTTCATGATTCGAATGTAAATTCCGCCAAAAAATTTGAAATAAAACTAATTAGACGAGGAAAGAACCGTGTTCCAACTAACTAAACTAACTAACGCTATTTATGGTATTGAGTTTTATCTTCGGTGTAAAAAATATAAAATTTTAATCGGAGAGAAAATGTAATTACGGTTCAATATTCACATTGTATGTAATTATAATTTATCGAAGAACTGAAAGTTGATTGACACTTTTACCGTTCTATTATTTTATAAACATGCCATAAACTTTCATGGAATTATTATACCGTTCAATTATCACGGCTTCGTCTATATCACTGATTCGTTGTACTTGCTGAAAAAAAAAAAAAAAAAAAAAAAAAAGAAAAAGACGAAAATTTGTCATAATTTTAATAATACAGATTAAATTTTACAACAATATAGATGGAGTAAAAATGACTTTTTATGGACGTATATACGACACGTATATATGTCGCTCCAAATATATTTTGAAATTTAAAAATAATCCCGTTGTATCAAAATTTCTTTACCGCATAATTTGGATTTGCTTTATATTGGTATAAATAGTAAAAACGTTAAAGATATATAGAATCACGGTTCTAAGATCGAACATCGGATCAGACGATATATACACAATAGCACGAGGCAACGTTTCTATAAATATAAAATTATATAGTTAGAACAAAATATACTCCTCGTGTGATACAAAAATTAGATTTCTATTTAAAAGAAGAAGAATTATATGAAAAAAGATCTTCTAATGCGATATAACTAAACGGTATTTTAAATACATCGTTGCGATCAAACATTTTTATCATCCATAAAGATATATCGGTATAATATATCGGGACAAAAGACAAAGAAGTAAATAAAAACCTAACGTTTCTTCCGATTCGCTGCACGATTGATTCAGACGTAATTTCACTTCAAAATGACTATCATTTAAAAATGTAACGTTAGAAAGAATAGCAGAAAAAAGAAAAGACCGAACCAAGATAATTATTTAAAAACGACACGTATATTTATCCATAGTTCGTTACTTTGTTTCCCATCAATTTGTAAATTACCAAATTTTATTTCCTTTCGTGTTTGATCTGGCTTTCGCTAACGCTCACAACATTCCAGGTCTCGAGGACCAGCAGCTCGAAGATGGGATCATCGGATGGAGACACGCGAAAAGTTTAAACAATAACGAATATCGAAGAAATAGGTAGAGCAAAATCAGACAGAACAAAATTTCGTTAGATTTGAGAAAGAAGAAGGAGGAAATGAAGAAAGACGACTACTACTGTGAAAAATAGAAGCATTAAAGGGCGCGTCAAAGACTCTCTACGTCTAAGGATCCAAAGCACAAAACCCCGATCGTTGAAGTTTTCGAGAACCGTTTAGAAAAGTACAAAACTGATGACGAAGGAAGAAGAGAAAGGGGAAGAAGAAAATTTGGATTAGAGATTCCTGAACCGAATACACATCGGAAAATTTCATAGTCTGAAAATAGAAATGAGAAATAGTATTGGTAAACGTTTTTTGCAACACATTTTCAAACTTACAAATTTGAGAATCGTTATACCGAAAAAAACGAATAAACCGAAGAACGAAGAGGAGCTTTTGGAACTTTTTCAAACAAAAACAAAAGTCTAAGAAGCAACGACGATCAGTTGCCAAACATAGTATAATAACAGTAATATTGGCATTTCAGTCACATCGAAATTCTAAAATTTTAACAAAATCTCAAAGTTAATGAAACGTAGAAATTCACACAGCAGATAAAATAGAAGACAAGTAGCGTTAAAGTTAAAGCAAAATTCAAAAACGAACAAACTATATTTAAATTAAAGCTTTCAGATACCTCGTGAATTAAAATTAAGAGTTATCAGCTGAAACTGCCAAAAAAGAAAAGAACAAAAAAAAAAAAGAAAAAGAAAGAGAAAAAAAAGAGAAAAAGAAGAGAAAAAGAAGAAAAAAAGAAAAGAAGGAAGGAGATAATGGAAATTGATTTGTTATCATTTACTTTAGTCAAAATCGTGAAAAACAGATTCAAAATTCAAAATTAATCCATTTTAAATTCTTAATCAATCATTTTATAAGCCAAACAGAATAGACAACGTTCAATTGGAAATTCAGAGATCGTTTTGACAATATAGAATGGAGATTAAAAAATTAATTACTTGAAAATATTACTTGAGAAAAAACGTACATTGTTGAACAGAAAATCGTAGAATCGACCGTAATAATATTTTTTATTTACTTCCGACTTCCTAAATGATAATAACGATAATAGAAAATAATTGGAGAGACGAATAGAGCGAAGAGTCAAGGTTTGTTTTAGTTAACGTTTTATAACGATCGATAAGAAAATTATTGTTCAGTTTTTAAATAATTGTTCTCGTTTTTAGCTCGTTAAATAATTGGTTCGTTAAGTTTGTCCCCCGTTTATTTGTCAGTCATTGATTTTCAAACGACGTTACAAAAATTCCTAGTTCTTTGTTAAAAGAAATTTAACCGCGTTTCCCTTTGTTCTTGTTAAGTTTGTCGTTCTCTCTTATTTTCGTTAATGTTAACATGCCAGCTGTTGAGTTAATGTTGATCGCCCAAGCTTGAAAAATTGAAGTTAACGTTTAACCGGGTTGTGTTTTTGTTTTATAATCCGAAGGATTGGAAAAGAGAAGGTATTTTAGGCTGAAAGTATTCCATGTTTACGCATAAGATATTAAGAGATAAATTGTGCGCAAGAATGGTCAATATTATTGTACTTTTCGCGTAGAATACTCGGAAAGTTTAAACGAAGTTTCACGTGGATATTGCGTTTTCTTTCGGCGATTAGTTAAAAAAAATCTGTTTTCCCCATTGTTCGTTGTTTCGTAGAAAACAAATTTTTTTTTACCGTTGAATTTTCCTACGGACAAAGTTAATAATCGGTTGAAAAGAAAACGAGGAAAATTTGTACAGCAAAAAAGACAAAAAAGAAAAAAAGAAGGGACGTTTACATTGTTTATCCGTAAATATTTCTATTTTTGGTTCTTCACCGCTGTGCCTTGACTTTTACTTTGCAAGCGATCGGTCACGTTAATTGTGTTCACGTTAAACGTGTTCTCGATACCATAAATCTCCGAACAAACGACTCACAATTATCGTAGTATACGAATATTGTATTGCGCGATACGATACATAAACGAATTAATCGTCCGTTTAATTCGTTTATTTATTTGTTCCCGAATTGTACTTTTCTATCGAATTGTAATTTTAAGATTAAGACCTTTGTATCGATACTTGTTTATTTAACTATATTACTCGCCGATCAATTACCGAACGATCGAATGACAACGGTTCGTTCGTTCGCTCGATCGTTGATTATCCGACTTTCCTGCGTGTCGATTCGTTAAACAATTGTGTCTTTTAATTGTAATCGTGTGTATTCGATAAAATATTAATCGAGGAAAAGAAACGTAGCCGGTGAAGCGTTTTAAATACCCGTTTATAAATTCGTGTGCCGATTAATCGACATTGTAATTAATACTTTTAGATAGCGTGTGTGTACGAGTGAATTTTTTTTTTACCTCTACCGTTGATCCAATTTTTCCATCTTGATGTTATTATGCCTGTGAACATTAATGAACAACGAGAGAAGAATCGACTATTAAGCGTGTACGAATTAAAAGATACGTGTAATTATTTAATTTTTATTTATTCTTTGGCATTCTGTAAAGTATTTAATGTACTTATGAGCTCTGCATAAATAAAAAGCAAGTTACTTGCATCACATTAGGCAAAACTATTTTATTCGATCTTGCAGCTTCTTCTTCTACGATCCTCTTCCCTCGTCTCTTCTATCGATGTAAATGGTTATTCATCGAGTAGCCTGTCGCTCCTAACTGTTCACATACTTTATACAATTTGTGCTAACATAAGAAAGTAACGAGAACCTATCGACTAAAAGCGACAAATTATCATATAACACATTGTCATATAGGTCTCGTTTCTTTGGTTCTCTTTGTAAAAATAGTAAAATGATTTTTAAAATTAAATCGACAATTAACGACGTCACCGAATACATGTATAACGTAATATATTATAATGCATTATAGAATTGCTATTGTAGTTCCCTTTAATGTTCGATGCTTCTTATGAAACTATTAATACGTTATGGTTTTCGTACCTTTTATTCGATAAACATACGAATAACGTGATATTAACGTATCGTTAAATGAAACCGATACTTTTATCTTATGGAACTCTTATTATACGGATGCCAAGTGTGTCCCATTGGTCCCAAGTGATCCCAGTGTCTGTTCTATGAGAACGTCCCGTAGAAACGTTCCTTTCCCATAAAAATTCCACGGGCACAAGGTATTTTCTCGAACGACAGGAGCAGAATTTCTTTTTTAACAGAGAAATAACTGTTTACTTCGATCCCAATATTCTGATTATTCTCACACAGAACGTAATAATTATTTATCAAGGCGTAATTTTTACCGACTGATTCGGTAAACATTTTTCTAGGATAGTTTTCAACAGTGGAGTATTCCACGAGCGGATATTTGTTTCTCCCTCTAGAAACAACTGTTTAAAGCAGTACTTGGTTGCGTTACATATAAATTCCCGGCGACCTTGAACTCTCTAAGATTTCAAAGTTCGTACTTACCTAGATGTTCCCGTGGCCCGGTTTAAAATTCAAACGACGTCTCTAAACTAAACGTACAATATTATGCACGCTCGAACGTAGAAAATGTTGCGTATCCTGGTCGGTCTCTCTAGCCGGGGATTTACCGAAAATCACGGTAACCACGTCATAAATCGATAGCCGATCGTAAGATATAAAGAAGGGAAATAGTGGAAAAGAGCGGCGAAGAGGAAACGAGGGGAAAATAGATGCGGAAAAGCGTAGGACTAAAGATAGAAACAGTCGGAAATCGATCGACAGCGTTGATAAAACGAAACCTGGGAAAGAAAAGACAAGGAGGGTAAGCAGAATCAGAACGATTCGCGATAGAAGAAAAGATATGCAACAAGGACTTGGAAATCGGCCGTGGCTGTACATAATTCTAAGCGGAAAAATGTGGTAACCGATGTGATCGGCTCGATCGAGATTCGCTGGAAAGGCCAGGTATACGATTTCTCACTGACAAATATTCCTCGACATTTGAATAGCCACATCGAATAGCGATGCGTTATGTATTACATTTCATAAGCGGCATCGCGATATAGCTTATAGCTTTTGTCGTAAACGAAACACGTTACAACTTAATGATCGATTTATAAATATAAAAACGATCTCGTTGAATGTCGTACGATTCGAATATATTTTCTTGTATCGCGATGTATGTACTTGTTCGAAGAAACGCAAACGCAAACGCACGTAACACGAAATTAGGAGAAAGAGATAGAACGAATAAGGCGGTATTTAAGTAGGAACGATCGAGTAGGAGCAAGAATCCGACGAAACAAGACGAAACACGGATCCTAAAGAAACATAGATAGCGAAGGTGCAATTAGTTTGTCGATATTTTTACGGAAGATTTATGGTTTATGGTTAAAATAAAATTTACCGGGAGAAAAATATTATAATAATATCTATTCGAGTGAAAATCGAAGATGTGACCGACGAAAGATCGATGGGTCCTCCGCAATAGACACTGTCGGAGACGTTAGTACACCTCGGAAAGGTATAAAAGGCTCTGTCTAAGGACGAAGTGGCTCAGTCGTTCGAAAAACGATCGAGGGTTCGGAATCCGTCTGGTAGACCCTCCTGAGCGCCTCTTTGCTTTTTCCAATTCTATCGAACTATCGCGTACATCTTCTCAAACTGTCGTGTCCCCTTCGTTCTAACTACTATACTTCGAGATCCGACGATAACCATTTGCATTAGACGGTCGAGTTAGTTAAACCTGATATGGAATCGTACGAGCCAAGGGAACGCAACGACCGATACATTGTACGAAACGAGAAGAGTTAAGAGGCCGTTAACGAGAGGGACGCGCGTGAGAAAGAAGAAAATAAGTTCGCGTGACTAACAAGTATCGAGGATAAGAAATAACGAAGAAGAGGTGAGATCGAGTGAACTGGAATCGACAGAGTTGATATCATCTTGTTCCTATCGGTTTTTCTTTCTTTTCTTCTTTCTCTTCTTTTTCTCCTTCTTCCTTTTTCTTTTTTCCTTTCTTTCTCTCTTTCTTCCTTTCTTTCTTTCCTTCTTTCTTCGTTTTGCGATCAAATTTGAGAACGGCTCGAGATCGACGAGCGGGGGAAAGAATTACGAATGCAGGAGCAGAGGTTCGAAAACATAACAAAGACAAGTTCGTAAGACAAGTGTACGGAACAGGTGTAGAAAAATATTAAAAGAAGGTGGTGGTGGTGGGAGGGGGGGGGGGAGGGAGGGAGGAGCAAAAATAAGAGCAACGCGACGAAGAGCGGGATTAGTGGAAGAGGAAGAAAAGGAAGAAGGGAGAAAAGGTAGAGCAAGAGGGAGGAGAAAGGAAGGAAGTAAGAGAGAGTGGTGAGGAGCGAAAGAAGAGAAAGAAGAGGAAAACGAGGTGCTGAGAAAGAAGGCTAGAGGAGAGGAAAAAGGAAGGAAGGAAAAAGAGAAGAGGCCGAGCGGCAGGAGAAGGAAAGGCGAAAAGAAAGAGAGAAAGAGGAGAAGCGAGGGCAAGGAGAATAAGAGAGGTGGTTCCGAAGGTGTTCCAGAGGGACAAGTTTTTAGAGTGCACTTGCTTTTCTTCGTTCGGGGGCAGAGGGTGAAGAAGACAACGATGGCCGGATGGTGGAGCCTCGGTGGTGCTTTTCTTCTGCTTTTTGGTATTCTCCTTGCTTCCTATTTGTACAAGATCAACTGGATCAAGGTGAGTCCTCTTCGATACCATTGCCCGGTTTACCTACTTATATCGCATCTTTCGCTCTCCTTCTCGCCACTGTTCGAATTCAAACCGATCGATATTTTCCGTTCGTAGAAGAGATTCGAGAGTAATCGAGATTACAGTAGTTGGTTAAATTATCGAAATAAAATATTATTAATTACGTGATGTCGAATTAGGTCGAATTCTATTTTTTAAGAGAATGTGAAAAGAGGAAAAAGCGAAAAGAAAAGAACGAGAGAAAAAAGAGAGGGATATTTTGCATAGATCACGCTGAAAGAAATAAAGATTCGAAAGATTCGAGTGTAATTTTAAAATCACGTTGGCTTTCCATGAAATTTCCATTAAATTTCGATCGAGACTGAATCGACGTTTTAAAGTTACGCGTACCACGATGTTCCGACCGTCGCTAAGTGTATCTTCCTTTTTATCAATTTAATAAACATTAAGAGATAAATATCGTTAAATGTTATCTACGCATCAACTACTACTAACAACGTTACTTACATAAGTAACATAAAATTACCTTCGGCGAAACGTTAACGCCTATATCGATTCCTCGAAAACGTGGAAAGAAGTGGAAAAGAAGATTTACTAAAATTTGTCGACGCTCGCGCATCTTCTATTCCGTTTCTATTAGCCGAATCTATACACTTTTAACGCAAACGACACACACGGGTGCGTACAGAAGGCAGCACGATGACATTATGTTTACAAACGAAGAAGAAAGCAGATTTCTTTTTACGCGTGACGCCAGAAGAATATCCTTTTTCATCGTATCAGCGATTCTTTCTATCCACGAAAAGAAAACGTGATACGCTTCCATGTTTTGCACGTCGTAATCTTAAGTTTAGCGAACGATGATTTTATCGAAATCACTATCGCTTTCGTTGCCACTTTGTCGAAAATGATAAAAACCGTTGTTTTCAACCGGTGATCAAAGACACCTGTTTTTATCGTAATTTCGATTCGTATTATTAATTTTTTATGAAGAAAAAGCTGCACAAATAATTGGCACTGCTCTTTTCAGGACCTAAGATTCGAAGGTGACAACAAAAGAGTTTTAGCGAATTACTTGGAATCGAAAAAGCGTAAATTGGGTAAGCTTCCTCCGGTTTACCCGAACGGGTGGTTTGCCCTGTTAGAGAGTTCTCAATTAGACAAGGGTCAAGTAAAACACGTAGCTGCTCTCGGACAGAATTTTGCCGTCTTCAGGTATTTCGATAAATTAATTTATTAATTTATTAATTTATTAGTTTATAAGAAGAAAGACTAACGACCATATGTTCATTAGAAATTAGTACATAGAGTTAATTTATAGAAATATTACGATAGACGTAAGAAATTGTTAAAAGCGCAACCTCTTTTTTTTTTTTTTTTGCCGATATTTATGTATGCATGGGAAAGTAAAGGGAAAGCGTGGTACGACGAAAGTATCGTGCGAAGGTAAGTAAGTGGAAAAATGTTGGAGAGCGAGGATTTCCGATAAAAGGTTTGGTCTTTTGAGAAAATCCTGAAAATACGAAGTTTCGTCGAGTACGTGTGCACTTGAGAGGTAATGAGAGTCGATTGGACGGGTTTCTTCGCACTTGGCCACTATGAAGTTCTATGCGGTACGCGTGCACTCGAGAGGTAACGAGAGTCTCGGTTGAACGGGTTTCTTCGCACTTGGGTGAAGTTCCGTCAAGTACGTGCGCACTTGACAGAGGTAACGAGACTCGGGCGGATAAAATTTGATAGGCCATTTCCTCGAAAGCGGATGCTCGTGTCAAAAATTCTCGTTTTCTCGTTTTCTCGTTTTCTCGTTTTCTCGTTTTCCACGGGAAATCACCCACTTTCGGCTTCTTTCGAACCACCGAACAGAATAGATACCCGATAAATGCGAGAAAACTCGTCGACTCTCGACTACAAGCGTACACGAGGCAACTTCCTGGTCGATTTTCTCGAAAACGAAGCTTCGTATGAAAAATCGCGCCTACCTCCACCTCCACCTCCACCAGTTTTCCACTCATCTTTGCACGAGGGATCAATCCCTTTCAGCTTGTACCACGATCTCCGGCACACCCTCTATACCGTACTGTGCGTATAGTTAATATCGAGGTTTAACAATTTATACACGTTTAAAGAACAGATAATGGGACGGTGAGAATTTTAGACGCTTATTGCCCTCATCTCGGTGCAAATATGGCAGAGGGTGGCCGTGTAAAGGGTGATTGCTTAGAATGTCCGTTTCACGGTTGGCTGTTTCGTGGTTCCGATGGACAATGCGATTACATCCCCTATGCCGACAAAGGTAACCCGATTTACGACCTCGATTTCCAACGTACGACGAACGATCATCGTATACAGCTACATTTTAATCCTCGATTATATCGTTCGTTTCGTTTTAGTGCCGCATATTGCCAGAACAAAAACTTGGAAAAGTTGCGAGGCTAACGAAATTATCTTCGTTTGGTACCACGCCGAGGGATTAGAACCACACTGGCAGCCGCAAACGATTAGTCACGTTTCAAACCGAACATGGCGTTATCAGGGTCGAAACGAGTTTCTCATCAATTGTCATATACAGGTCAGTTCGATTAGTTTGCCTGTAATTTCCTTGCCCTTTCTTTCTCTTTTCGTACACGTTCGTTTGTCCATCTTGCAACGAACAAACATCTTGCGAACGGACCCGGATCTAAACACTCGGATCTTGCTCTTTGCTTCGAAGAGGTTTAGTGCCACTCGAATAGTTTGTACATGCTTTCGCGACGAAATATCTAATGTTGTATCTCTATAACGTTTAGAGATAACATTTAACAATAGGTAAATAAGGATAATCGGGGTAATTCGATCGATCATGGAAACTAAAATCAAGGAAACCAAGTAGCCATTAACGTTTAGATCGACGGCGATCTCTTAGTATCCTTCTCTTTTCTTTTTCCTTTTTTTAGATATCTGTTAAGTAAAGCTGATGGATATTTGAAATAGGAAATGGATCTTGGACTCCTTGATTGCAGCCTCCATGACGAATCCTAAGAATCGTTGCTTCGGGTTTGCACAGGTAAAGAACTCGTAACTACGTATCATCGCTAGACTGTGGATTTTTAAGCGTTTACAGGAAATTTAAGAGTTAAGTTCGGTAGATGAAACAAATTTTCGCTCAAGCTCTATTTCTCTGGTTCTCTAGCTCGTAAAAATACGAATTTGCATAGATGGCCGCAGCCTGATCCTCGAGCTAAAGCAGAATCAATATAAGCCATAAGAAGAAGATCGTTTTAACGTCGATACGACCTGCTTAGAAATAATATTTAAGTAGACGGAACTTATGAAAAGAGTATATCCTGTGTTAGATCGTATTAAACTTAAATTCTGACGTGACAAAATATCCATTAGAAGGTAGAATTCCGATGGGAAAAAGAAAACCTATAACATTATGATATAAATATTAAATTTTTTATAGGAAGTTGCGGAGAATGGTGCCGATTCGGCACATCTCAGCGCGGTGCACGGACCAGCGATATTTACAAAAATCGCACGTATCTTTTCTGCTTTCGCTCGTCATTCGTGGACGAACGTTAATTGGGCGCCGCATAATTCTTTCTTAGAATCTCAAAACTCGAACGGAACCGAGTCAGAGAAACAGGATGGTGAAAATTTAAGGCACAGAGCGTACATGACTTTACGGCACAGACTGATTCTGTTCGAGAAATTCCAAGTTTTACCATTGGACGTAAACGTTCAACAAATCGGCCCAGGATACGTTGAACTCATGATGCACGGCCCTCTAGGATCCATGTGTATATTCCAAACGGTGACACCGATGGAACCCCTCTTACAAAAGGTTCTAATTTTAATTAAAGTCTCGAGTATACATTTAACTCGTGTCACGTCAAATCTAGCCATTTGCTTCTCCTCGTAATATACCATTTCTACAAGAGACAACGTTCTCTCGAAACAGGATGGTAACCAACTTAAACTTATTTTCTAGAAAAGATATTCAATTGAAATAGTAACAACAGTTTGTTGTTGGTAACCACATTGTTCTTTTATAATACCACGATAATAATAACTGTACCGTCTTCCTTCTAATTGTTATTTGTATCATCAGGTGACTCACGTACTGTACTGTCCACCGTTGCTTGGTCCATACGCTAGTATGTTATTCCTAGGAGAGTGTTTAATGTTCGAAAGAGACGTAGCCATTTGGAATCGAAAGAAGTTCGAGAAACGACCGCTGCTGGTCAAAGAAGATAAAAGTATAATCGCTTATCGCAGGTGGTACGCCCAATTTTATTCGGAGCATAGTCCAAGTTATCATTCCGCTATCAAATCTTTGCAATGGTAGCAATACCTTATCTATTATAAAACGTTCTCTCATCTTTGATAACGCCCGCTAAATTTCATATCTCTGATAATCGTAAGAACGATGATATTAGCGATTATATTAAATAAATACATTTTAGTGCAATAAGATATCTATATTATAAACATTGATTTTCATTCGTATAACGTTAAAAATATCTTAAGAATAATTACAAAGTATAATGTATTTAATCTAAGAAAATCAAATATATGAATGATTATATTAGTATTATTATTATATCTACATGCTATTAAATATTCTCCTTCATAAAAAGAAACGAATGAATTTTCATACCTGTATTCATCACCTTTCCATAAGCATTGTTCGAGTAGAACTATTGTAATAAGTAGAACTATCGTAATATTTATGCAAATTCCTACTTTTAGGAATATATGTAATTAGAAAACATCGAATCGAATAAGAGGACTACACTCTATCCGACGTTTAACGGACCGAGAAAAAACACTTCCAAACCATCCCCTTGAAACTTCTTTATTCGATTTTCCCCACATAAATGCTTCATCGATGATATTAGGGACTTTGAATAATTCAAAATAATAAATAATTAGTGCTGCGCACGCGGTCCCAACTGTCCACTTGCTTCTCTCGCTACCACGAATAAAGCAGCAAGCAATTTACCATTTTCCGATGTTGTTGGCTAAACTGTATAGCTGTGCGTAATTGCCAATGTTGACTTTCCCAAGGAATATAATACTCGATATGATCGCGAACATAATACTCGATCATTGACATCAATTGTTTATTTAATTGTTTATTTGTTTAAAAACAAGAATCAGTGTCTAGCAATAAAAGAAACTCTTCTCACACAGTTCTAACATATATACGAACAAAGTACTCCGCGTTGTACAACGAGCGTGAACATTTCAAATATAATAAATTCTTTGTAATCCAAAAAATCGACATCCTAATTTATCCGTAGTTTGTGCATATAGACGTAGTATATATAAAGCAACATTCAAGAGGACTTCTTAACATTTATATGTTACGAATAACTAAACACGCTATTTTTTTAACATATTATTTAAACAAATGGATTCTTTTATTAAATAATTTATATCATCTAATTCGTCATTGAGAAATACTAATTTCATCAATTTAGACGATCGCTCGATCCGTAGTAGTTTCCGAGATATTCGACAAAACAGATTTTACAGCACAGAATTTAGAGACGGTTTTCGCTCCTTTAATATGGGCAAATATTTTTATAAGAAATTATATCATCTATGAATTTCGTCAAGATCGATGATCGACACTTCGTTACGTTCTTCTGTTAGACTTAGATCCATCGTTTAAAAATTCCCACAGTTAGCCCGGGCTCGACGAAGGAAAATAAGATCACGTGATAGATACACGGGTCACGTGCCGTAGCTGATTGGTTAATTGGATGCGTGGCGGTTCTTCGACGCCTGAAAAACAGTTAGCTCGCTGAACACAAAGACTCCGTTCTCGTCGCGCAAGGGAAGAGCATGACTTCCGAAATAAACCTTGATGATGTAAGTAATTTAAATTTGTCGCGGCTTTTTCTTCTTAGCCAGTTGCATTTCACCTTGTACCATTTCAGTATTGTCGCGGTCGCTATCTTAAATCATAACCTTACTTGGATTAGAATTTTTTGTTATTCATCGTTCAAACCCTCTCTCTTTCTCCCTCCCTCCCTCCCTCCCTCCCTCCCTCTCTCTCTCTCTCTCGCTCTCTCTCTCTCTCTCTCTCTCTCTCTCTACGGTAAAAAGATCCAGTTAAGCAAATAACTGTATCTCCTTTATAATTCTGTAACATAGTTTATTTTAGTTATTATCGATTTCTCATATTTCATTAGAATTATAATTCATCTAAAAAATAAAAAAATATATAAAATCCAATGCGATACTATCATAAAATTACGTAATAGAAAAAATAAATATACTCATTACATACTGATACAGGAAACATGTTCAAAATGAATTGATAGATACGAATAATAATATGTGTCTAACAATATTAACTTTCAACTCATGTTTTCTTTATAGAAAGTGTACCATATCGATCGAAATACTAATATTTACGTTCAACTAATAAATAGAGTGTCTAAATATGTCTATCTTTTTTTATAATATTAATCAGTATCCTCTTTACATATTAACAATTTGTTATTCCAGTATTACAAACCTAATAGACGTACAGATAAAATTGATAAAAACATAACGAAAGACATTAAATTTTTAATTCGAATTTATACGTGGTATATTATTTCACATAATGATTAAATAAGTTAACAAGCGAGAAAAATAAAATAAAGTAATATATGCTAGAGTATTTAAACTTAACCTCTTATATAATACGCTGTATTGTATATTATACATTTTCAACAATCACTTTACTTGCAAATCCGATAGTCTATTTCAATTTAATTAATTATTAAATTATAATCAAGTGTGTGACATATGATACAAAAAGATATTTTATGCTGTCGGAAGGTTTTAGTAACCTAACCTATGTAATATTTAATTTATAATTAACTGTTGTTGAGTTAGAAATTTTAATTATTATTATTACTATTACTATTTTATTCCTATTCTTCTTCTTATTATTATTATTATTATTATTATTACTACTACAATAATAGTAATTATTATTGTAATTATTATTATTATTATTATTATTATTACTATTATCATTATCATTATATTTATACGTAATATATTTTTTTTTACTTTAATTCCACCGTTTATATTTTATACATTTATATATACATACAAACAACTTACATATATGTTCAAAAAGAGATTAATAATTGAGCCTTCTTTGTAACATAATTTTTTATTTATATCAAAATATATGTAATATTATGAAATAAATAATGTTAAATGTATCTTTCGAGAGGTCTTCTTTTATTAAAAAATATTTCTCTCCAATCCTGTTTCAAAGAAAATAAGGAAATTCGTAATTTGGCAGACAGATACTTGTCACAATATGGTGAGATAATTTTTAAAAATAATTCGCTCTAATAATAACAATTTCATGATGATTACAAGAATGACAATGTAAATATCTTTTACAATAGCGCTTTATATATTTTTTACATATAAACTATGCGTTTCTATTTTATCCAATAATAGATATTAGAAAATTTTAACTAAAGTTCAAGATCACATTTAAATTTGAATATATTTCAATGTTATTCTTAAAATTTTTTCTTTTTAATACAGTTCCCAACACTGAAACTAAAACATGTACACATTAAGGACAAAAAACGTCTATTAAGGACAATAAACACAATGTTGACAGATGGATGTAATTCTTTACAGGTACGCATTTTTTCAAAATACTTTTTCATTTTCATTCGTATCAGCTACTTATTGTTTATTTCTACACATAAATTCCTGGTTTCAATCTACACGTATGTACATAATTTTACATTTGTTGGAAAATATTTCTTTCAGATAGTCACTGATTTTGATTTAACATTGACTAAACAACACGTCAATGGAAAAAAGGTTCTCAGCAGTTTTGGTATGTAAATTTATAAACATTATTTTATTATAATCACTTATTAAGGCTTAATTGAATTTATACAAAGTAAAATTTAATGCAACTTTTTATTTATTGCCTTGTAATTTTGGAAAAAAAAACAAAAAAAAAACAAAATAGGAATCTTCAGCAAGTGCAAGCAACTTCCAGAAATATATGCGAAGGAATCAAGTCGTCTTTATCAAAAATACAGACCGATCGAAATAGATCCTAATTTATCTATTGAAGTAAAAACAGAGGCAATGAGAGAATGGATGATAGCGGCAGAGGAAATACTGAAAGGAATACCTTTTACTCCCGATGAAATACCAGAAATAAGCAATATTTATGGGACACATTTAAGGGATGGTACTAAAGAATTTTTTAAAAAACTGCACTTTGTTAAAATTCCAGTACTAGTCTTCAGTGCTGGTTTAGGAGACATTGTCGAAGCAATATTAAAGAATCAAGGAGTTCTATTTGATAATGTAAAGGTAACGGTTAACGCATATACTTTTCTTTATCGCTTTATCTTCTCTGCTTTTTCTAAACTTGTAGTAATAATGGCAAAAAGAATATATTCAGAGTTATAATATTCATTTTTAGATAATCTCCAATTTCCTCAAATACAAAGACGGAAAATTGGCAGGCTTTCAAAATGAAAGACTAATACACGTTTTCAATAAAAACGAACATGCAATAGAACAAGACTATTTTAAAGTTCTTGAAGGAAGGAAAAATGTTTTTTTAATGGGTGATACCATAGGAGATGCATCAATGGTCGACGGAATGGTGAATACATGTGCTGTGCTAAAAATTGGTTTTCTTTATGACAATGTAAGTACCATGTATTGCATCGTGTTTATTTATAACAAATAATTGTCATTGTATGCCTTGTCTTATAATTAGAATTTTTAGAGAAAGATCATGAATTCAATAGAAATTTTGATCCTTTACAGATTGAAAGCAGCCTAGCTTCGTTTATGGAAAAATTTGACATTGTTTTGGTCGATGATCAAACGATGCAAGTTCCAATCGATATATTAAGACTATTGTTATAACATATAACAAATAATTAAATGTGATTTTCTAATTTTTATTATTTATGAAGTGTCTCTTCCACTTAATATAAGCGAATATTTCACCTTTATGTTTTATGTCTATTACAACCATTAAGTGAAACTAATCACCATAGTTTAATTATAATTTATTTAATTCAATTGTAACAGTTTAACAAAATTTATTAAAAGATATCATTTTAATGATAATATTGTTCCCCAGCGTGATTTTAAATGTTAAATATTTATAAAGTATATATTTTCTAGTAAAAACTACTAAATTAATTTCATTAATCTCATTAGAATGACTAAATAACAATTGATTTTTCCTTTGCATTTAAATTTTCATCGAATTTATTTAAAAATCAAACAGGTCCGTACTAAAATTTTACGCTATTAATATTTTTAGAGAAACTTTTCAAATTAATGAACGTATACATACGTACGTACATGTACTCGCTCATAAAACTTTCTCTTTATAATTATGGCTATTATTATATCGCAGAAAGTAAATAAATTCTGTTCTGCAAAATATAATAATAAGAATAACATTAAATGCAATTGTTGCTAATGGTTATGATAAAATTCCCTATACGAACTACGAATTCATAACACTTTAGTACATTTTAGAAGAAAATAAGTTGAGAACCGTTGATCAATGATTAGTCTTTAATACGCTACTTACTAACCAAAAAGTACTCGTGTTTCTCGTTTATTGAAGTTTGATAATTTTGCATTCTAAAAAATATTCTGGCGTAAGTTGTTTCTAAATTGCTTTTAATCGAGACAATTTATTTTAGAGTGCTGAATTGTAATGCTCGATATCAACGAATTTTAGAAAACTTAAAACTTAAAACTTAAAATATCTCAACTTGTCGTGAAATAAATCCGATCTTCGACAAATACAATTCGACTAATCGATTCTAATCGATATTAAATACCGTAAATTCGATAATTGATCGCAAATCGAGTCAAGAGCATATAATATAAATTAATTTCAATTGCCTTTCTGTAATTTGATTTATAACCAATAAATCTAAGATTTCTTTTATAGGTATTATTAATTTTTGAGGAAATTACGAGGAACTGTCTTACGTAAAATTATATTCTAGAGTTAGTAATAAATTGAAAAATTAAATGAACAGTATAGCAGAAGCTTGTAATAATCTTAAAAAAGAATATGATGGGTGTTTCAAACTTTGGTTTTCCGAAAAATTTCTTAAAGGTGATTTAGATGATTCAATGTGCTCGAATCATTTTAAATTGTACAATCAATGCCTTCAGGTAACCAAATTAATATTTTCCTAAATTTACCGTTTTTAAAATCTAAACGTTAAAATGTCATGAAACTGAAATATGAATGCGATTTCTTGGGAATCATATTCTCTACAAAATTTTGTGAAAATGAACTAACGATTCTGCAAACGTTCGATAAACTGAAATCCAAAATAATTATTAACATCGTGTGATTTTACCGTACATTTTCCGTATTTGTTTCTCGTTTAAATCAGACCTTAAAATCTCATAAAAGATGTCTAAGACAAAGTAGTCTCTGTGTTGTATGGACGGTAATCATGAATTAAAGCAATGTACAAGTTGGAACATGCTGATTGCACAATTTTCGTTTTTTTTTTTTTTTTTCTGTATGAATAACTAAACAAAATTATTAGAATTAATCGGCGATGATTTAATCCATTAATTTTTTAATTAATAATTTAAATAAGAATATATTATGGAGGCTTGCAAAGAATTGAAAGAAAAGTACGATCGTTGTTTTAATGATTGGTTCTCTGAGAAATTTCTACGTGGAATCAATGACGATAGTGAATGTGCACATTTACTTAAAGTTTATACCAAATGTGTAGCGGTAAGTTAAAATGTTACAAGGAACTTGAATTTTTGTATTTCTAACCTTACTTTTGTTAGCTTATTATTGTGCCGATTGGACTATGAAAGAGCTAAATATACAATTCGAAAGAAATCACTTGAAAACGTGAACAATTGTATAGAATCTAACATTTATAATTCAGAATCATGAAGTTTGTAAGTAATTTTTAGGATTAACCAGTCAAACATTAATCAGTTTTATGCATAAACAGAATATATATTTCAAAACTTAACTTATATTAGACTTTCAATAACATAAAAAATAATATCATACTTTTGGAGTTTGATGAAATTAATATGAATTTATTATGCTCAATTTCTATGTTGCTATTTCTAAATCTTTTGAAACAAATTTTTTATTACTTAATACTTCGTTATAAAACAATTATATTGTTATAATTTATAGGGCGTACTTTATTCGTTATAATTATGTTTCAGCAAGCCATGAAAGATCAGAACATAAATCTGGACGAAGTGAATGTAGCTCATTTGGGAACCGAACAAGAGAAGAAAACTGAGAATTGACAATTATGATTTTAATAGGATTTTCTCTTAATTTTTCTTATGGACGTGTTATATATATTGATATTAAATAAATCATTATTTTTATCATAAAACAATTTACACAATTGTGTTCCCATTATCATCGATAAGCACAAATATGAACATCAATGTTCAAATAGGTTTTTATTTGCCTATACAAAAATTTTTAAATATAATATCTAAAACTTCTTCATTACTGATAGTACCGGTAATTTTGCCAAGTTCTCTTGCTGCATCTCTAATATCTTGTAAGGATATAGCCATGTCATAAGTTGGTGCTACAGTTCTTTCTAAATACAGTTCAAGACAATCTGAGACATGCAATAAATGATTTCTATATCGTGCATGACTGATTACAGGATTTTCTTGAGATGGATCGCCGCACCTGAAATTAAAAATATTGAATTGAATGAATAATCAAATTAAAAATTAAAAAGAAAAATAGGAATGTTCTATTTGAAAGAAATACTGTTTAAATTATACTTATTACAGTAATTATATTTATTCATATAATTTATTATATTACATGATCTTCAATATTATAAATAAAATACTCACAATTCCTCGAAACACTTTCCTAATGCGTTCGTAAGCTCTTCTAAACCTTCTTGCGTCTTACATGATATAGGAACAACATTTTGCTGCCTCCATCTTTCTTTTTCTTTTTCATTAAGTAAGTCTATTTTATTTAGTACAGCAAGAACCCTTTTTTTATGTATTCCCAAATAATTTTTATACTGTTCTAAAAACTTTCCTACAGAAGTTTTTATACTATTTTCCGCGCTAATTACACATATAACAAAGTCTGCTTCTTTTGAGTATTCTTTTGCTTTTCTAATACCCTCCACTTCTATTTCATTTTCTGGATTATTTCTGATTCCTGCAGTATCTGCAAGAATCATTGGATATCCACAAATATTTGTTGTTAACTCTATAACATCTCTCGTTGTTCCTGGTGAAGATGTAACAATTGCTGCATCTTTTCTAGAAAGAAGGTTTAGAAGACTGCTTTTTCCGACATTAGGCTCCCCAAGTATTGCTACGTGTACCCCAGTGCGTAAAATTTCCCCTTTTCTTCCATCAGAAAGATGTTGCTGAATTTCTGTAGATAATGTTTGCACAACAGTATTAGCATCTTCTAACACATTTGATGTTACACTATGCTCTTCAGAAAAATCAACATAAGCTTCTAAATTGGCAAGAACATTTAAAAGCTTAATACGCCAAGAATCATAGAGACGACGAAGGGAACCACTTGCTTGAATAGAGGCCTGTTAATGTTACAATAGGAAATGTTACAACATAGTAAATTCCACTACTATAAGCTAATTAAAAAGTATTCTTTCAGGAGAATATTACAGTAATTTCATTTGTACCTGTTGACGTTGTTTCTCAGTTTCTGCTTCAATTAAATCCCCTATACCCTCCGCTTCAGTTAAATCTATCTTTCCATTTAAAAATGCTCTCCTAGTGAATTCTCCGGGAAGCGCTACATGAAAACGTAACTTTGAAAGTGCATTTAGAATTGATGTCACTACTGCTGGACCACCGTGAACATGGAATTCTGCACAGTCCTCTCCAGTAAATGATTTGGGTCCTGAAATTCATTATTCATCGAATACACGAGTTTCTTATACTATTTATTTTCAATACATAATTTCGACAGATACTTCTTTAAAGTAAGCACCGAATCACATTACCTGGAAACCAAAGGCATAGACCCTTATCTAAAACTTCATTTGTCTGAGGATCATGAATCTTTCTTAAGAAGGCTGTTCTAGGTTTCAGAGAGGATATTTTTGTCATTTTTTCCAATGCTACTAATGCTTTCGGTCCTGAAACACGAATTACTGCCACGCCACATTTACCATATCCTTTAATACAAAAAAAGCGTTTATCATTTAATGAATTAAATAAATTAAAGTAGTTAAATTAAAGTATAGTGAATTCGATAGAACAGAACTACTACTGTAAATTAAATATAATCCGCTTCAAGAAAATAAATTTTTTTAATTAAATAAAAACATAAATATATAGACATAATTAATATTTTTTCAGTTATATCGTATGTTAAATTGTAAATAATAATTTCATTTAATTCGTATTCACTTTCACATTGGAATTTATAGTTAAACATAAAATACTTTAAATGTTTAAATTTGTGATTGCAAGACGCATGCGCAGTTAAAATTGGCGGAATGCTAAATGTCCCATCCGATAAAAAGCAGTGTTGAGGTGCACAGCTATCAAATGAAAATTTCTATATAATAGATATATCAATTTTATAAATATTTGAGCGATGCTAGAAATATAGAAGAAAGTGTAACAACCGGAAGAAAGTGCATAGATCGTAGAGGATCTACATTCACAAAAGTGTCTTTGCAGTAAAATTAGTGAAACAAAAATTCTGCGTCTCATTTTCTTCGAACTGGTAGTTAACTTTCAAATGTTTCTATTTTAAGATATTCGTAACATTTGTGTGCACAATATATTAAACAGTAACAACTTTTATAAATTTAATACGACGTCTTTTTTTCGCATTTATTTCACATTGGATTAGAATCAGGTTAGGTATTTAAGTGCAAGTATTGAGCATGACCATTGATGAGGAGAATGTAAGATGGAAGTTAATGATTAATTGAAAAGGTTCAGTTTAATCAGCATACCGAATATTTTTATCTACATTAACGAACTTTTTAAGTGTTTGACATTTTGTGATAAGTTTTAATAAGCTTTTATAGCAATGCAGAAAATAAAAATTGTATGTGTTACATGAAACAATTTTACGATATGAATATTAAAGTGTAAATTAAGACAAAATGGCAGAATTCGGGAAAAAGTTAATCACTAGTAAAGATGTACAGAAATGGTGTAACGATTGGGTAGAATTGCAAAAGAATTTTACATATACAGATGAACCGCAATGTAAGAAAAGACATACAGACGACGATGATAGTTATAATACTGATTCCGAGTTTGATTCCGTATCAGAATGTGGAACAAAAAGAAGAGTTGGTTTCCCGCTGAAACGTGAAATTTATCATCTATCCTGCGAATGGACCAGCTGTAAATATGAAACCAATCACGTTGAGAGATTCGTAAATCACGTGGCCACACACGTGTCTGATTTAAATACGCGGACCAATGAGAAAGAAATCAGTGTTTACATATGTCAATGGACTGGCTGTTTGTACGAGAGTGATGATCCCGATGAGATCTCTAGGCATGTTAATTATCATGCCTATCATACTAAATTGAAATGTATCGGATCAAATGTTCGCACCAGAATTAAATTACCTGTAAGAAATTATCCACTAGTAGTAAATTATAAGTGACCAACAAAATTAATCATTTTATTTCATAATTTTTATTCTACGATTTTATTTTATAATTATTTGCTCGCTATAAATATTATTTTAATAAAAAATTCCAAGCATAAGTTCTCTTTAAAAATTAAACAGAGATATAAAAATATTTACGGGATTTAAAATGTTAATATTTCAGAAATGTCGTAGAGATCCCGAATGGAAAAATGTTGTGGATCTTCCAGCGCCACTTCTTTGCCGTTGGGAAGAATGTCTGAAACACTTCAGAAATTATCAGTTATATTTGTATCATGTGGCTGTTCATATTGAGGAAGGTCCTAGAGGTAATAAAATCGAAGGAGGTGTGAAATGTAAGTGGACAGGTTGTGGCAGCTTATATCCCAATTTGTACAAATTGAGGAATCATATCAGGCATCATACAAAAGAAAAGATCGTTGCCTGTCCCGATTGTGGTGCTACCTTTGCTTCCAATACAAAATTCCATATACATTGCAAACGGCAAATTCCAATTGACGGTAAGATTAAAAATTTCTATTCAAACAATTCCTCTAACTATCACAGTCTATCCAGATATTATGTGGTGTTACATTTATAAAAAATTACTTACTTTAATTATTATATTAGTTCAGGGATTCCAGTGCTCCCATTGTAATAAGTTTTATCCGACTGAAGGAATTTTGAGAGATCATATGCGAATGCATGTTTTCAATTATAAATGTACTCTTTGCGATATGAGTTGCGACTCACCGGCCAATTTAGCCAAACATGTTAGATATCGGCATGTCTCTACTAGAAGTTTCCCTTGTCAGCTCTGCAATCATGCTGCCAAATCTCAACAGGATCTAGATACGCATATGACAGTTCACACAAAAGGACCTAACTTTTCATGTCATTTTGAAGGATGCCAATATAAATGCAAGGGCGCCTATACTCTTGATAGGTACTGGAAACTTTTATTTCCTGAAAATTCAAATAAAAAGGGCCGAACAAATATTAATGTATCTCATTTTGATTGTTCGAGAAAGAGAAAGACAGAAAGAGAAACCAAGAGAGAAAAAAAAACTTCATTTTCTTTATGGCGGTAAATTTATATTTTAAGGCACATCGAACGAGTTCACACTATGCAGGTGCGATGGTATTGCTGTCATGAATGTCCAGTAAAATATAGGAAAAGCTATAGACTAACAAGACATTTAATTGAGACACATCAATTGCAATTACCTAGTGGTCATACACGATTCCAATACAGTCACGATGAAGATGGATGTTACAGATTACAAATGTTCAGATATGAAGCTGTCGAAGAAGAAACAAATCCTTCTATTAACCAGCCAAAATTGCAAAATAAAAAATTTAAAATCAAATTAAATAAAGACGCCAGTGTGCCTCAAATTCAGGTAATATGTTTGTTTGCAGTAAAGTTTATAAATAGTTGTAAGAGAACTTGATGTTCAAAAATGTTACGTTATCTATTAGGTTTTTGAAGATTTGGATGAAAATGAAGGGGAAAATGAAGACAACGAAGTGCAAGAAATGTCAGGGGGGAAAAATGACGAAGGAAAATCTATGCCGGTGATTTCGAATATTCTGATAACGATCGATGAAACTGATGCCGAGGGAAATATAATTAGAAGTAGAGTTGTGGAAGCGCAAGAAACTATGGAATTGCCACCCACCGAAGGATCACCATTAATTTTGACATAAATTTATTTCACAATTGATTCATACAATTTTTTATTATAATTCAACAGGAACAAAGTTTTATATATTTATTATAAATTGCTTATGATTTTTATATTTTTTGTATTTTATATTGTTTCTCTTTCATAATTATTATTAATTGATACTTTATGTATGTCCCATAAAAAGTTTATAAATTGATCAATTTGGAACGAAGTACTTAATTTCTTTCATATGAGACACATAATTAACTACAAATAGATAATTTCATTTTAAATAAATTTATCAAATATGTTTTTTTTTAATAAATAAATCTCTTATAAACTAGGAAGATAATCGAAGATCAAAACAAGCTTCGTCTTCTATATCTAATGAATCGGGTGTATCTGTAGCCGAAATTAATTCACCATCGAAATACAGTTTAATTTTTGATTGCTCGACATCAAATTTTTGAGCACATTTCTCTAATAAAATTTTGAAATCGTCATCTCGTTTAACAGAAACAGTTAGATTTTTCTTGCCTGTTGTTTGTATTTTTATTGTACAAACGTTTTCATTGTTCGTGTCTTTTCGAGGCATAGTGTCTGTACCGTCCCTCTTAACAATGCCTCCCTCTGTAAACATTTTTTTTTCTATTTTTATTTGGAAAAAAAACGTTAAAAGAAACTATAACTTTGTGCGAAGAAGATCAAAGTGGCAATGAACAATTTACCAAGTATGTCTATCACAGACAAATTTATGGAAGCTGGTGTATCAGTTTGTTTAATAGTTACATCTTTTTTTGTTATTAAAATTTCATCTGTAGATACTTGTTCTAAATTGGCAAAATATTCAAAAATTTGTCGAAAGTTTTCATTCTAAAACAATGCAAATATTTTTATTTTTGAAATAAAGGGATAAACAATAAAATTAATAGTTTTTAAAATACATAATTAGTGTGGCATAATTGTAATAATTTCATAAATTATGAATTACGATTATGAAATATGTGTAATTATTATATTTTGATTACGTACTTTACAAATATTCAAACGATGTATGTTCTTTGATCGCCAAAGGATTTTAATGTTTATTTCATAATCCTCAGTCTCACTAGAATGTAAATTCTCTGGTGTACTACTTTCAAGTATGAATAAATCATTTTCAGGTGATATTGGTTTTTCTTCTATAGAAACGATTTCTAGATCTGAATCCGTCTCATTGTCAATCTGCCATGCATTTCTTTTCTAAAAAGAACACCAACGAAATTGGATATACAACGTATTAATTAGATTCGATCAATTGAATTAATAATTCCATGGATTCATGAAAAGAGCGTTTGTCTTTAATTGTTTACTTGTCTTTGTCTTGCCAACCGATGCCTAGTAGTGTTTCTTTTACCTCTTGTATTCTGATTTGTTTTTTGTTTTCCTACTTTTCTTGTTATTCTAATTCTGTTGGTGTCTTCTAGAATTCTGTAAGGTAATAGGAAACTTTGAGTTAGCATAAGATCATAGCGAAAAGTTATTAACGATGTATAATACATGAAATTTTTAATTATAAAATCTCATAAAAACTAATTTATTATAAACTTCATATGTATTAGATGTGCACCAACTCTTTGTTATTTTTTTGTATCTTCTTCTCCTTATCCTCCCCCTTTTGGTCGTTATGTTGCGGTGGTGGCGGCGGCTTTTTCTTTAAGGCTATACGTCAATGTTTAATTATATCATCTGTTTTTATGTTATACTGTAAATTAACAATTTAAAAACATTACTAACAATAATATTTTCGTACGTACCATTTAACTTTGCAACAGAATTTAAGTACATATCATCATCGTCGTCGGATGAACTTCCTAATTGAAATGTCTCCATTATTGTCCAGTATTGTTAACAATATTATGATGTAAAGAGGAAAGTGAATTGTAATGGTACAACTTTTAGTCCGACATTCCTTTACCTCACAATAAAAGAGGGTTAGATATTTAACGAAAGTATTAGTTTTCGAACACTTTCAGCTACGCAATGTTTTCTATGCGCCACGTCAAGAAAGAAACGAAATTTATGTAACAACATTACTATTTAAAGAATTCAAACGAATAATGCATATTGGAGCAGAATAAATGAGTTTTTCTTTGATATCACGAACTTTTCTTATTCTAAATTGTATTTTAAATTGTGATTGCAGTGCCATCTTCATAAAACCGTACGATTTAATCGATCTGTTTACTGCAAGTTACATATACAATAAAGAATACTATATGTTACAATGTTTATAAAATTATATAAAAATGAATGTAAAACTCGATAGCTAAATATAAAAGTGTTTATTATTCATTAATTACAGTATTTCTTATCATTAACCGTCATTGGGGTTACGATATTTCAAGACAATACAACTTCTGTACTCGGAGTATCCTTTAAAATTTAAATTTCGAATGTAATAAGGGAGGTAAATAAATCTGACACGACCGTTTCCAAATTTTTTATTAAAATTCACTTTTGCGTAACATACTAATACAGTCTTAAAAACACTGCGTTGCTTCTAATTTAATAATACTCGAACGTATTAAACGTATTACAGGGTATCGATGATACCAGATGGTTCAAATGAACGAAGTGGAGATGATTCTACATGAAAAAACAAGTCGAGAATATCGAGTAAAGGTTTTTCATGCTCGAGAAAATCAAATTTAAAAATTCGTTTGGCATACGTGAATTTGACCGAGTACCAACTGGTAATCGAACTAAACAATCGGCAGAAGGTTATCTTACATGCGAGAATAAGTGAAAAATGTTGAATAAAATTATTCCGTTCAAGGCCATGTTTTCAAGAAAATAGTTTGATACACGCGCGTTTGATTAATTTTCGATTTTTATTTTCTCACGAATGGAACGTCCTACGACAAATATTTTACGTTATATCTTTTACTTACTTTTACCGGTACAATAATTTGTCATCTATTATTCGATCGAATCCAGTTCGAAATTAACAAAGTTCAAGTATACTTGATAAATTTTCAATCTTCAATCTCTCGCAAACGAAGTCTTAAATGAAAAAAATCTCATTCTATGTACTTCATTCTATATACTTTGTTCTTATTCTTTTATAAAGAATAACCCCACTTTGTTTGTATCGTCAATACTGGAACACCCTGTACATTTAACTATATACGTCAAATAATGAAATTCATTCCTATTCAAGTTGTAGTCCATATTAAGTATTCTAGTACAAATACATTTCAATCGATTGGCAAATATATTTATCGATAACTGCTTTAATTTATACTATTTAAACATTTAAACGAAGAGCATCGTCGCTCATAAATGTTCCCTCTCTCTCTTTCGTTGATACAGGCCATTGCGATTGGTGCGTAGCTTGTGACGTAAGCGAACGACGGTTCCACCCGTGGTCCGTGGTCCTCTTTTATCTCTTCAGATCCTCGGTGAAAACGAAATCTCCCGGGTATCATGCTAGTCACACTGCCTGTTTGAGATCGAGCTTCCTACGTCATCGCTACCGTCGCTCTCGATGATAAGAACTGCTTTTCGTCAACGAAATTCTGCGAGCGACCACTACCACGACCACGACCACTCTCCACTTTCAATCGGTGAGTATGTCTTCTGCTGAATTTCCGGTTGGCTGTCATTCCAAAATTTTACCAACTACCTGAAAATTATGACTTGACAATGCCAATTCAACTATTCACATTTGTATTGTTTCACGCTTATTTACCGTTTATTGTTAACATTAACATTGATCGGTAGACTTCTGTCAGGATATTTGAAGAAATCGAATTTTCGAATATAGAAGATTCGCGATTAAAGATCTTTGTTCGATCGAAAAGCCGTTTTCCATGAGATGTAAGTGGCTGAAAATAATAGCGAGATAGTCCGTGAAGGAAGTTCTTGAAGTATTTTTTATAAATTAAAATCTAACCTTTCTAGTATATAGTTTCAGGTGGTATGGTCGTTACCTAACCTACTTTATTGCTTCTTCCATATTTAACGTTTAATTGTTTATATATGTAGATATTCATCGTTTAACGCTCAACCGATAATACTTAACCGATGCGTATATAATCGATGGATTATCGATTGCCATGCTTAAGATATCGCTTATAGCCTCTTTACAGATACATATACCTAGATATATATACATTTTCTTATTAATATTTTACTTTCCATTCGTATATTTGCTGGTAAGGCGATATTACGTTGTCCGTTAACATTGTCATTTACGTTGAAATAAAATTATACAGATTTAGACATCTTAATTTCATAGCGGGATATCGTTATGCACGTTATACGTTATACGTTATACGTTATACGTATATGTACATATGCTTTCACATGTATACACGTTTTTAGTTATCTACAATAAGATTTAGCGAATATGTATCTGTGCATAATGCAATTCTTATTGTGCAGATATCAACTCGTTACATAATGATTCCTTTATCTTTTTTATTATACTACTAACGTTCAAGGTTGAACGATAACATTCAGAGATGCAGAAACTCAAATTAGTCTATGATACAAATTGTTTTCCGTCTTTCAAAAACTTTACTATTAGACTGCGGATATTTATGGAAATTAATATTTCTATAAACGTTATCAAAGAAATGGAATCTAAACAGAAATTGTTTTATCTATTAAGTATGTGTAACAAGTATGTGCATTCTGAATATTTTTGCATCTTTCAATTTCCCATAAATACATAAAAGTCCGCAGTTTAGTGATTATTTAAAACAATACGAAAAGAATTGGGATTTATACGATTGAATAGAATTTATAATAATTGTACGCAAATTGAAATTTCCTTGAAATTTCATGGAGTTTGAAATATCAAACCATTGTTACTTTAGTTACCGAAGTTGCCAACATATTTAGGGCAAACATGACGAGCAGAAATTGTTAGTAAAATTAGTACATTTGTGACACCAATTTGTGTATTTTCACTTTATAACATATGCTTTAATCATGTAGGTAATTAAAAAAAAAAAAAAAAAAAAAAAGAAAGAGAAAAGAAAGAGAGAGAGAGAGAGAGAGAACGAAAAGAAAAAAATCTCGATTTATGTATTCAGTGAAACCGACCTCGTAGAGTTCGTCGCGATAACGGTATTCGTTGAAGAGAAATCGATCGACGCTTGTGTCGAAACCCCTCGAACGAATTGTAACGCATCGAAAATCGCTGAAAACGTTGAAAGGCTTGAATAGGATTATTTTACAACTTGCTGATCGCTCGATTTTCGTCTAAGCGTGTAAAGAATGAAACTCGAAGAAAGAAATTTAAAAGGAAACCTTATTCGCGTACATGGTTACAGGATGTCCCAGCAATCGTGGTACATTCGACGATAATGCTGGTTCTATGTGAAAAAAAAAAGAGAAAAGAAAAAGAAAACAAATTAAAAATATAGAACGAAGTTTCTTCATACGACGTTTCGTTTTCAAGAAACTCGAGTTTGAAAATTTGTCAAGTATACTTAAACTCGACTAATCGCAGGTTAGATATGTGTAAACAATCAGCAGACGATTATTCTATGTATGGAAAGAGAAAATAAGATAAAAATGCAAGTTAAGCACTGACCTAGTATACGCGCGCAATAAATTTTCGAATTTATCTTTCTTGAGAACAAAATATTTTATGAATAAATTTTATTGTATATTTTCGACTTCTTTTTTCGCGTAGAATCATCCTATTGTCGATTGTATCACGATTGCTGGGACACCCAGTATGTTTTTATATATGTATACCGAATTTGAATAAACGTTTTTAAAAGTCATGCAATGTTAAAGTTATTGTTTCTTCATGTATTATCACCTTTTTTTATTTAGAAAATTTAACGTAAGTCTCATTATGGCATGACTTTATTATATAATATCTTAAAATTATATATATATACACATAATATAATATAATATAATATACATGGATGAATTATACAAATATGTCAGACAGAAATCGTTGATCAATATAACAGAGAAAGTGTAATTTGTCATACATATTTACTAGTTTTCCATAATATTCGAATGGTCGTTGCTAGTCAAACTGATGGTTACGACGCGACGTCTGCTGGAAGCTCTGGCTTTCCTAAGAAATCAATGATGTGTCCAGGTCATATTTCTCGCCGAGAAATGGTAGTTGAAAGTGGCAATAGTTGCCAGTATAAGAAGGACCATTTGCATCCATAGTTGTGCACGTGTCATTATACATATGCGCGTAAGTTGTATGTACAGAAAACTTTTCCTAATCCTTAGAACCTAATGACGAGCAGATACTTTCTATATGCTTATTTATATTACGGTATTATTTTAATACTTAATTGTATCCACCAAGATGAAAATATAACTTTGCCATCACTGTTGATCGAAAGTTTATATAAGATACGGTATACGTGTATGCGAATCTAGATTCGATATCGGTATATACGCGCTTAATTGGAAGAAAAAAGATCAAAAAGTTGCATAATGAGAAACGATATTTTATTAAAAGAAATATTTACTTACATGCAACGAATAAAATCGAATAAGAACAAAAATAGAATCAGTAACGAGGAAATTAAGATGTATGATCGACTTTAGAATAATTCCTGTCCAAGACATATTCAAATTTTCGCATTAATTTTTTACTTTTTTGAAAATATAATCCACCGTCTCTATCCAAAAATAATTATAGCACATAGAATATAATCGTGTTGCGTAGTTTCGTATACAATAACAAGCGTATATAATCATTATCGTATATTTACCACGTGTAATTTTGTAACAGGGAGGAAATTATAAATTATAGTTTCAATGGAAAAGGACAGCGTGAAAAAAGTTCCAGATCAATTTAAGTAAGTAATCCGTAAGATGCAAAAAATTATAACTAACAAGTGTATTTGATTCTCACCATAACGATGTTATTGCATAAGCGTGTACAAATTTAAGCTTGATCGACGATTAATAAATTACCAGTATATGTGTGTGTGTGTGTGTGTGTACATATATATATATATGTATATGTATATATATGTCGCAAATAAATTTTAGACTTCTTCCAAAAATTATAAATGGCGGGATCGCAGGTATCATCGGTGTCTCTGTGGTATTCCCACTGGACTTGGTTAAAACACGATTACAGAATCAAGTTATTGGACCTAATGGCGAACGAATGTACAAATCGATGTAAGTAATTATAGCTTCCGATAAATCTTTCAGAAAATAGGTAATTAATCGTAAAAATTATATATTTCAGGTTTGACTGCTTTAAGAAGACATACAACGCCGAAGGCTACTTTGGCATGTATAAAGGATCTGGCGTGAACATTCTTTTAATCACACCAGAAAAGGCAATCAAACTCACTGCCAACGATACGTTTCGTTATTACTTATCTACAGGGCCTGGGTATGTTCTTCTTTCGATATCGATTAAAGTATTAAGTAAAGACGCGCATACTACGAAGAATGGTACTACGTACATACCAGCGATAATAATGATGTCTATATCGATCGATCGATATTGATACCGACGTTAATATTCATATCTCCATATAATATCGATATAATAGGGTATATTCGTGACTATATATACATGTACATGTATACATATACACGTGTGCTTAATGCGCATTAATACCAATGCAATATTAATGTCGATGATGATAATTATAGAGAGATAAGAACGCTGGTAGTCAAAGTCACAGCTAATAGCAGCGACAGATTTTAAATCTATCAATTTTCTGCACAGACAGAAACTGCCACTAGAACGTGAAATGCTTGCCGGTGGATTAGCCGGAGCATGTCAAATTATCGTCACAACGCCGATGGAACTACTGAAAATCCAAATGCAAGATGCTGGACGAGTAGCGGCGGCAGCAAAGGAAGGTAAATTTTCTAAAATATTCGCGATTAATTGGAAAGCAAATTATTTACAATAACAATTAGGCTAAAACGATTGTTAAACATCGAACGAGCACAAGGCAGAAATTATTAATAATTTGAAAGTAATTCTTTCGCAGAGCACGTAAAATATTTTACGTTCCATTTACGTTAACGTATATCACAAATTACTCGAGTACATTCGTTGAAACGCGGAATGAATTTGCGATCTAGATTTGGATTCGGGAAATTTGATTTCGTTCGATTCGTATTTTTTTACAGCTACATGACGTCCGCGATAGCCGATAAAAATTTCAGGACGGGAAGATTTAATCGCAGACGGATGGCAACGTGTCAAATATGGATCGGTAAACGGTTTGAGAGGATTGCCTTTGTTTCAAGATTAGAATAGACATTTTTTTTTTTTTTACCGTTAACGCACTCTCCAGGATTAAATTTTCATTTTTGGAACTTTGACTCGTTCTACGAATATTTTCCTCGAGGAAGATATTTAATACTTTTTACAAAATTCTTTTACAAAATAGACAAACCTTTTTTGATTTTTCTACCTCCTAACATAAAAAACCATGTCTCTTCGCAAGCAGTGTTCTTCTCTTAAAAAGAAATTATTAATCAATCCGTCCACTCCAACCTGGTGTTTTTCACGATTAAGTTTCTCTTGTCCAACTTTTAAGATTTAATTCTTTCTGTTATGCCTGATTTATCGAGGTGTGTCTCCCTCCTTCGTATCAAAGGTTCTCTTTGTGTGCACTGGTTATTCACTTTTTACGATATAAAATATAAAACTAACAGCTGACTGGAATTCATTAACACCGAATGCGTTGATAGTGGCGGATAAGGTTGCACAGATTTAATTATCGTCGTAATACTGCTGACGCGTAATCATTGCAGTTTGCTTTTGTGCAGTCTGATAAAAAGAACGACAAATGTAGCGTTATTTATATAAAAGAATACTGTATTCAAAAATCCGTTATACATAAAATAAGCATAACATAATTTTAGTTAAGAATTACGATAATTATAATTTCGATATTTTTCAAATTCCTAGTATATTTGAAATTTAAGATTAAAATTTCTTAAACGTACAACGTTCCTAAGCTTTAAGTTTTCAATTACAAAGACCGCTAATTAAAATACATCGATGGAACGATTAATAGCAAAATATCGACGATTATTTATTGCCTGTTATTTATCCGGTAGGATTGATTAACGGCGTGTAAATACGAATAATTATTACAGCTGGGAAAGTTGTACCAAAGGTGTCGGCCTTATCATTAACGAAAGATTTATTGCGGAAAAGAGGCATTTTGGGACTTTATCAAGGTACTGGTGCAACAGCTCTCAGAGATGTCACATTTTCTGTTATTTACTTCCCGCTATTCGCTAGACTGAACGATGTTGGACCGAAGAGAGAGGATGGTTCCTGTAAGTTTCGATCTCGTTCTGAAAATTTATTTGCGATTCGAAGATTTAATCAACATTTTTTGTTTCATCGGCTAGCCGTATTTTGGTGTTCGTTTTTGTCTGGTTGTACCGCTGGTTCTATAGCTGCATTATCAGTGAATCCGTTTGACGTAGTCAAAACAAGATTGCAAGTAATCAAAAAGGCACCCGGTGAACCAACGTACGATGGTGTACTGGACTGCATAACGTGAGTGTGACATTCCTATAAAATTATAATCGTCTTAATTATCCCGTTGACGTAATAATTTTTTTCACGCTGATGTTTCTAGCGTACGTTATCTTTCCTCGACCAAAAAATTATTGTAGTTGACCGAAAAAATATTCAGTTCCGAATGTGTTGAAAATATCGTAATCTTGAATAACTGAAAATCAAATTAATAAGAAACGGATATAATGTTTCAGATTGTACGGCAGATAACTATACCAATGTGTTAATGTCAACGCGTTAATAAAGAAAGACGATGGAAAAAAATTAATAGTTTGGATAATATTAGAAAATTGTGTAAAATTATGGAAACGGTATAATTGCTATTTGTCTGTTTCGTAGTAAAACATTGAAGAACGAAGGTCCGACTGCATTCTTCAAAGGTGGAGCGTGCAGAATGATCGTGATAGCGCCCCTTTTCGGGATTGCACAAACCGTTTACTACCTCGGCGTCGCAGAACGGCTATTGGGTCTTAAGTGAACATCGCCCTCTTCTTCTTCTTCTGTGTCGTCTTAGAATACTCTGGGATTAAACTGACAATAACTGGCGCGTAATAGATGTATGTTCGCTTAATATGGTTCGCTAGTTGCCGAGTAAGTGAGTTCTTCTTTTCTTAATTACTTGAGAACCTTGGTTATCGGACGCGCGCAAAACGTACTCAACGTTTATTTGATAAATTATCGACGTACAGAAGTGTCTTTTTTATTTTTGATATTTATGTACTATTATAATAGTTCTTTTAATTGCGATTACTTTTAATTTTTTTTCTTTTTTTTTTTTTTTTTTTTTTTTGAAGATCTCATGGTGCAATAAAGCTTTCAAAATAAAATGGACGTTGTAAATAAAATGAAAACCTCCCTACGGCTTAAAACTCGACAAAATATCAAAAATTACATTACAAAATTTCAATAGGTGATATGATTTTAATAATTTCGATACGTGTCTCATCGAATTAAATTATAAGATAGAATTCGTGTGTAATAGAAGCAGAGAAGAAAAAAATTCAATGTAATTAGACAGTTGATCTCATGAATTTATTTCTATGTATTTTTGTAATTGTCTCTTCGGATAATCAAGGTTCTGGCGAGCTATTGCGAAGGCTAGGTCATCGTTTATAAATGATAACGTTGATTTTGACTTAATATTATTATAGAATGAGAATGAAATCCATGATTTGCGATCGAGATCTCTTATTTTCACTATCGACGAACTAATTATAATTATCTTAGGATTCTATTATTCCCATCTTACCTATCCTTTATACGAATTATTTCTTCGACAACCAGTGTTTCCAACTTTTCTTTATTTACTTTTTTTACTTCACATTTTAGTTTTTTTTTTTTTATAACATTTACAATAAGTTACCGAGGTATCTGCAAAGTAAGATAGACAATTATTTTTACATCTTATTTTTATTTTATATATAAATGGAACGCGAATAAGTTTGCGGAAAAATTTATAAACATAAAGTATTACATACCTAAGCACGTATTATACATCATATCGTTAATAAATATCGCGAAAATATCGACTAAATTATTTATATTGTATATATTATGTTGTAATGATGGGAACACTGGTATATTCTACCGTGATAACAAGAGCTTGCTTACATTTTGTAAGAGATTACATAATTTCATTTGTGAATTCTAGTTAATGCAGTGGTCAGATCATTGCTATATCTTTAAGAATCAAATAATAGGAAATAACTCTTAATTGGTATGATTATAAAATATAAAAATCAAGGAAGGAATGCATAGTTTTGTTGTATTTTAAATTTGTAAATTAATGTTTTGTTTTAATGTATCTAACATATTATTCTATGTTCTGTTAACATAATTATACGATTATCATAAACATAGCTAACTTATTAAAGAATCTCAAATCGTTTTAATTTAGAAAATGCTGTTTGAAATATATCTATACTTATTTCTATCTTTTACAATTATTTATCTTCGGATACGTTCATAGATTTGTATCTGTTTAAAATATTTATTAAATATCATAGCAATTAAGAGTTAGAATTGTTCTTCCGTTTTCCTTCTTCTTAGGAAATTTTGTGGAGAGATACTAGAAACAAATTTCCCAAAAATGGGGATTTATTGTCAATTTTACTAGTAAAGGAATTCTAGATATATAATAAAAATATTCATGTTATCGATGTATATTGACATTGTACAGAAGTAAATCTTAGCGGTTCTTCAAAAATATTCCTAAGGAAATTTATTCTTTCCGCATAAGCTGTCGAAGCACAAATTTCTCTCCCATAAAGGAAAGGAGAAACGTGATTTTGTTTCTTTAGTACAATTTTTATTAAAAATGTTATTTAACGGTTGTTTTTTGCAAGGACTTTATTATATGTTTTTTCTTTTCTCTTTTTTCTCTTTTCTTTTTTTGTTCTCTTTTTTCTTTTCTCTTTTTTTTTGTTTCTTTTCTTTTCTTTTCTTTTCTTTTCTTTTCTTTTCTTTTATTAAAATCGTATATACAAAGTGAAAGTGAAAAAAGGATGAGATAGATTCAATTTTCCTAGTTATTTATTAATTCTTGCTGCGAGATCTTCTTTCTCATTATGTATACTCGTTGTCATTTATAGGTTTATCACGACGTCCAAATATTCATGTTCTCTATCGTTAATGTCAAGTTAGCAAGGCTAATAATTCTAATCTTTTCTTTCTCGTTAGAAAAAATTATAAATCTTTGCACTTGTTAACTGTAATAACAAAAAGATTTTCTGTATTAGTTTTTCTTTTTTTTTCAAATGACTGACAGTTCGAACGCTGTAATATATGAAAGAAGATATAAACGAAACGTAAGAAATCGAAGTTTTACCTCGCGTTGTAATGGTGTACAGGTTTGCGATAAAGTTCAAAAGCGCTTCCTCTCTGTTCCCTGCTTCCAGCGAGATCTAGTCCACTCGGTTCTCGATTATGTCCTGGACTCGTTGGGAAACTTTGTCCAGGTGCATTGTGTCCATTGTTGACCACGTACCCGTTGTGATTAACGCTGTTTCTATTATGCGAAAGACCGAGGCTTAACTGACTGGCGCTATTGCTATGACTGTGAGTCGACATTGGCGGGCTACAATGCGCATGCGTATGACTCAAACTGTGATTGTGCGCAGGCGTAGATAGGTGACTTAAATTGTGGTGTGAATTTCCGAGATTCGAATCATGTCGATTTGGTGGTGGTATGTTGTAATAGTACTGTCCACTATTTCGTTGGACATTATTGATACCTTCTACCTAAAATCAAAATTTCTTATTTTAATGGTTTTTCCTTATTTTTATATAGAAGAGAATAGCCTTTCGTAAAAATATTTCACTTACATGAGAAGTAGCAATGGAATAACTCTTTGAATGTTGATGAGTATTATTTACTTCGTTCCCATTATTTTCCGTTTGAGTCAAATTCGTTTGTGGTGGCCTATAGTTTTTTGGTTTCGGAGGTGGTATTGGCTTGTACGATCCTCCAGGTTTATTTTGCGGTAACGTTATCGACTTGTAATCGGTCGTGCGGCTACAATATACGAAGCAAAATGTTCTAGCGTACAGGGGTGTGATAGGTAGTGGATAAATAATAATAAAGATCAGGAAAAACAAAAATAAGATATCTCTAGGGCGAGAAATAAAATAATCTATAAAATAAAAGCTAGGAATTCGATATAAAACAAACGACGAATAATAATGATTAAAATTATTGGGATGTCCGTGTATCTAACTATATCTATGAAATATAGGATAATAAAACGTAGAACGAAATGGATTCAGACTAGCGTATCTCGACTAGAAATATAGATTCTACAGGCTCTCCTCAACGGTCGAGGTTTTCGTGCCATCATTCTAGAATGCAAAGACGAACGGTAAACAGCTATACCAGCTTAAGAATTCCAATATTTTCGCGTATGAGCTTTTCTCTGTAGAATTACGAACTATGCGTTTAATCAAATCTTCATGCCACCTATAATAAGAACATACCTATATTTGGCATAATCGGTTCGTGGTTGGGAATCATGATTTGGAATTGGTTGCGCGGTTGATCGAGTAAATCTGTAAGGATCGTGCGGCCTTGCCGGTCCACCGCTGCTTTTTAAGTCGTCTGGCACATTGGGACCCAATCGACCGGTTGATGTACTCAAACCCGCTACTCCGTAACTGGTATTTCCATTTGTATTGTTATAGGAATCATAAGAAGACATGCTATCGTAGCTTCCCTATGAACACGTAGTAAAACATTAAATAAAATCAGCGCAATAATTTTTACTAAATTATCGTTTAACGATAAACCAACGTGGCTGGCTGTCCATCGATGATATAACGACATTAAGCGATCCTTACCGCTTTTGGTTGGGCTCTTTCAAGCGACGACGTGGCATTAGCTTTATGAGGCGTTGCGTTTATATAATTTGCAACGTCCAATACCGAGTCTGTCTTATTCAGCAACCGTTCTTGCGCGGACCTGCCGATAGCGTTTCTTTGCTGTTGACTACTCGGTTTCGCGTTACGATCCACTCTTGGCGGTAAATCGGGCGGACTATGATGAGAAGAAGATCGTGGCTCGAACGAACCACCTAAATATTCCGGTGAACCCGATTGATTGCTAACTTGCCCTGATAATGAAAATCCGTATTTTCCATCTCCCATTCCCCCTTGTGATCTTCTTTTTGGTTGTTCGAAGGATTGCTAGAGAAAGATAGATAGAGTGTTTGAGATTTTATTTACGACGATCGAAATATCTAGTATCGTATCTATAGCGTAAAATTATAAATTCATTGATTCGTAAAGAACGTATACTCGATTCAGGGTTATTCAATCTTTTCGATATATTATAAAAGTAATGGTTATTTGATCGATGTAATTGAATTTTTCACCTGGTAAGTGGTGGAATACGGAGGAGGTGCAGCAATGTCGTCTTGCGTAGCGATGCTTGGATCAGAGCTGCTTTTCAATCTAGACGGTGCACCCAAAGCACCCGGCAAAGCTGGTGCCGGACTAAGTTCCAAGTCGCTCTCCGGAGAGGAAGCATAGGAGAGGCGAGAAGTCATCGGGAATAGGAAGTCATCCGAGAGTGCCTCTTCCGGCTATCATCGCAGGACACAGAGGACAACACGTTACAGAGGTTTATGCTCTATTCAACCCTTTCAGACCTTTATTACGCTTATTACAATATCATGAAGCATCGATCCAAGACATCGTCGTCGAACAAAGAATCGTTCGGTTCGTTAAAACGATTAGTTTAGACGAAATTAACTATAAACTGTAAACAAAGTAAAAGTATCGTATCGCGGCAATGATGTCTGAAAGGGTTAAAATACAAACGGAAAACAAATACTTGCCATTCGGTTAAGCTTAATTTCTGAAATTCAGTCAAGGTATTTTGAAGATTACAGAGCAAATTGGAATTGAATCGATTTACGCGTAAATATGAAATCAAATGTTTCCAATTAAAAACTATTTCAATCGTTTTTTTTTTTTTTAGTCTGTCCGAGGACAATGAAATGTTCGATAATTACTCAGCTTAGAAGGACTCTAACAACGTGACAAAGTCAAGACAAAATATTAACATGAAACATTCTGTTAGTTTTGCAAGATGCAGGATGAATGGTGACAAAAAAATTCCTATAAAACGGTTTTAATTATATATTTCAATGTATTATACGTATATATGTTTATTTATTCGACAATATACTCTTAATTCTTGCTTTAAATTGCATTTCCAATCATGCAACTTGAAATTTCCAGAGGATCCTTCCGACTATTTTTTGATAAAAAGTTTTTTTTTTTTTTTTTTTTTTTTTTTTAATATAATTAGTTCGTACTTTAAGTTCTTTAAGCATTTAAATTCGTACACACTCGTTTTTTTTTTTTTTATTAGAAAAACAAAATTATTTCAGTACTGTTCGTATAGTTTCTTTCAAAAGGTGGTTACATTACATTTCATATGTAACATGTATATTTCATTTCGTCAATAATAAAAATAAAGTAAGGAGTTTTCAGAGTTACATTGATTATATCGTTCGACGAAACTATGAACGAAACTCGTTCATTCGTCGTAGCGTCGCAATTTAGATACGCGTGTTTCGTAAGCAAAGTAGAAAATTAGAAAATATTCTTTCTTCCATTCTGACTAGCTTCCAAATACATAGTTAGAAAAGTTTCGATAATATACTATTTCGTTTGAACTTACAATGATTTCCGCTAAAGCTACGAACATTCAGCCATGCAAATTAAATCGAACATAAGATACAAGGTGCCTCGAATATCTTAACGATATAACAACGCCAACACGTCATCTATAATATAGAACTGTATTAAAAAAAATCTTTCATCGATTATGATAGTAAATTCGATATATTTAAATATATTTTAATTGCATTTGACGTGCAAAACTAAATTTTTTATTTAGAAATTTGAAAGAAGTTCAAGATTTTTGTTGTTAATACGTAAAATAAAATATTTCGAACGTCGAAGAGTAAGTAGTAACGTAGACGATTCTTTCGAAGGCGATAATCAAGACACCTAACTGGGAAAAGCGGGATTCAAATATAGCCGAAAAATTGCTCACGGACAACATCAGAAGTTAAAGACGGATAAGAAGGTAATGAAAATAACTTGTCCGTGCGATACGTGTCATTTTCGTTTACGTCGTGATATATGGTTTCCTTGAAAATCGGGGGTACAGGAGGAGGAGGAGGAGGTAATTCGCGAGGGTTAGCGGACGAATAACACGGCTCCCACCACGTCATGTGTCGACCATACGACGGCTATAATAAATTATTATAAAATAACTTCACCAACGGAATTCCATTCGCTCTCATCGGTAGGGATGATTTCGTCGTTCGTACGATCTTGAAATTTAAATATCCCTATATTACTTTTATGAGAAACAAGGATTCTATCCGATCTATCATCTATTGACGTAAAAATTAGATTACAAATTAAAATGAGTAATTTGAGAGAAAATCACTTTAATCGGTCTTGATTGTTTTAATTAGTTGCGTAAAACCAGGCCGTGCTATTTGTTGTATCGAGCAAAGAGAAGAGAGAGAGAGAGAGAGAGAGAGAGAGAGAAAGAAAAAGAAAAAGAAAAAAAAAAGAAAAGAAAGAAACGTTAGGTAACGTAAAAACGTTCTTACCTTGGTTTGACTCATCCAAAGTAGTCCTTGTTGTTGTCGATCGATCAGTTCTCTTAATTTTCGATACCAAGCTTCCGGCGTTGTTAATGTAATCACCGCGCTGAATATATGACCCCAAATTTTATCTAATTTTTGACATTGCTCCAGAAGCTTTTTACTACTTTTATGCGCCGATCTGAAATCAAAATTCGAGATTGTCTAATTACGTGCGTGAAAAACATGCGATATATAATATATATATATATACGCGTGTATGAAAAACAACATCGATATATTCGTTCGATAGATATACTTACTTAGGAATTCCGGCACGCATCTCCTTGATAATTTGTTTCGTTTCGGCTTTCAGAAAAATGACTATAGGATAGAATTGCGCGTAATTCAATCGATCCACTGCGTTCGGAGTGATGTCCAATAAAGCATGCTTTCCTCGATCCATCACTTCTCTGATAGCACTAAGTCGAATGATACCCGATGACTTTGTATTCTTTCCAACGTTATCGTCTAACTGATTTTCCATTTCTACGAACGAACAACTAACGTTTAGCCTACTTTTCGATTAATTTGAACGCGAATTAGAAAAACGTCGTTACTCACGCGGAGACGTGAATTTATCAGGAAAGTCTTTCAACAACTTTTCTCTGGCTAGGTCAGCAACAGGACCGAATAATACTACAGGTCTCACGAATCCTGGGTGCCTTAAGATCACTCTTTCGTACGCTGGGAATTTGCTAACACTGTCTGAAAATACCACGTCGTCCCAATGATCCTGAAAATGATAAACAATGTTAAACAAATGACAAAGAAGGAGTTTTATATCAAGTAGATAAAAAGAAACATACTCTGCCAAGAGATTTAGAACGTCTATGACTGCTTCGTCTTCTCCTAAAGAAACTACCTCTGCTTTCACTGGCACTCATTTCCTTCTTCGTTGCATTGAATTGCGCCGTTGCTAGTTCTTCGGCTCGTGCTTTATTTGGAATTATACCTTTTTGTACTTCCTGATTGTTCCTACCAATACGGAACACCTGCCACGAACCGACAACACCGTTGTGCAGCGTGTCTACAACGTGAAACACATCTCCGCTACGAAAACTCATTTCACCTTTTTGCGGTTGTTCGTAATGGAAATGAGTTCTGCAATATGATACGAGATTTCTCGTTAAATATACATCTTTAAATGTATATCGATTTAAATATATACATATATATATATGATATTAGTTATTTAAAATTCTATTTAAATTTTAATCAGCACGTACTTTATGTGAAAAGAATCACCCTTTCCAGATGCTACTACTTGATCGTACTCCTGTCGTCGGTGTTGAACGATCAAGTCAATTTGTTCTTGGAGGCTAAGTAAGAAAAGGACAGCCTCCTCTCTTGTTACTCCTTTCATGTCCATATCGTTTATCTATGACAACATAAACGATACGCGTTGTACGTGCTTTCATACACAATAATCATCAATTTTGTTTATCTTTAAACGAGATCGATAAAACGTTTTACTTTTAAAATTTTATCACCGGGTTGTAAACCCTGAAGAGACGCCGGGCTTCCTGCTTGAACGGCTGTCACGAAAACACCAGTTTCGTTTCCGCCGCTTAATCTAACGCCCACCGATCCCTCTTTTTGGAAAGTAATGAATCGAGGATCGGGCCTAAAAATTAATCGATATTAATTATGCGATAAATCTTTCATAATAATCGATGGTAATGATAATAAAGGATAAATCTTACATTGGAAGCTTATTCCTAGATAAATCCTCATCGTACAATTGTCTCCTTGTGCTATAATAATCTAAAAGGGAATATCCACTTCCGATTGATCGACGTTTCAATTTTTAATTAATTTAATAATTAATTTAATTCGCGTATAAGTATTTCGAAATAAACAAAATACGTTTTACCATTCTTTCTTTAACTCTGACAAAACTTCGTAACATTGTCCGTTTTACCAGATGTTTTGTTTCACGTATTTTTGAAAATCATAAATAGAGTTCTACGGAAATCAATCATACCTTCTGGTCTAGGGGGCGGCGGCCTGGGAGGGTCTACCGTAGGTGTTGCGGGAAGATCTAATTGACTGAGAGATACATCCATCAATGGCCCTCTTGCACGACCTCTAGGAACAAGATTGCTCTTGTCCTCTATCGGTTGCCTGGTCGGAGGTGGAACGTACAAGTTCTGGCTACTGTAACTCGTCGTCCCAGAAAGATATTCGCCAGTTTCGCTCTTTGCCTGCTGTTGAACGTGACAGCAGGAGCTGTCTCGAGTCACCACGATCGACAATCTATCTTTGCATTGATCCATCAATTTCTTAGCTTCCTTTAAGCTCATGTTATCCGTAGCCACGCTGCCGATTCGCGTTAAAACGTCTCCCGGTTTTACCCCAGTGTTATCTCGAGTTACTTCTTTCACGTAAAGACGACAACCAAGAACAATTCCGAAATCTGTAGAGAAATATATTTAGATCGATCGATAAACGAAAGTTTATAGAAAAGGTAATTAAATTTAATTCTCAAATTCCAAACGTCGATTATAATATCTTGGAATTTAAGAAAATTTCAATTTAGTCACCAGTGTGTGTCTTTGGATCGTTCTTATTCGAGGATATTATGGATAGAAGAAAAAAATGTTTTATCTACCATCTTTTTTATTATTTCTCGTTAAAGTCAACCGATGACTCTGAAGAGTGGAATTTCCTATACTTCCAGAAGTATTCGACGAAGCTCTACGCTTAACAACTAAAAGAACCGTCGATCCGGAATCCCTGAGAACACGAATCGCTGCTCCATAATCGGCGCCCTCTAACGATATTCCATTGGCAGATATTATGCGATCGTTTACTCTAGAAAATGATAATTTCGCCTATTGGCATTACAATAAATATTTCTAATTTCTAATTTCTGTTTATCGCTGTCTGGTAAAAGTCGATCGATTTTCAATCACAATCTTATATAAATATCGATGTATTATTCAATATTTTAGATATCAGACTACTAAAATACACACACACACACACACACACACACACACACACGCAAAATCTCCATGAATATTCTTACTGCAATTTTCCTTCGGCCGGTCCAGCTTTCAAGACATCAGAAATCGCGATAGCAGGATCGCCATTAGTGAAATGGGGATTATCCCGACCACCAGAAACGGCAATACCGAATCCGTAACCCGGAACTCTGGTAACAGTAACATGATGAACCTCCCATCCTCTGTCGCCGTTCTGAAAAATTTTCGTATAAAAATAAGTTAGAAAAAACTCGGTGTATTTTAACGTACAATGAGAAACTCGTTATCGTGCCTTTATATCTTGTTCGTTTTACGATAACGAATTGTACGTTGTTTCGAGAATACCATAGACACATCGAGGAAGAATCTTTCCCTTTTTTTCTTTCTTTCTTTCGCTCTTCCGCCCTCCCCACCCTATAAAATTTCGATAAATTTAATTGCTCGTGAACAGATAGCAAGAAATCGAAAAAAAAAAAAAAAAAGAAAAAAAGAAAAAGAAAAAGAAAGAAACAAACAGAGTAAGTACATAATTGGATGGAAATTCTAGGGGTTCGCGTTAACAAGATTCTTCGTCTACTTAACACACATTTAACTCGAACCAAATCCAGAATCACGTTTTATCTCGAATTCATAACGTGGCTCGGTGTAACAAAACCCAGGTTTTACATAAATTGTAATTTTCAATTTAATTTTCAAGAAAATTTTCTTTTAAAACACATTTGTATAAAAATCCTTGTGTTTATCGTAGAATTTTTGTTAATAATAATAATTATAATGGCAAGAAATATTTTCAAATTTTTTTATTTATCTCTCTAAAACAAAGACAATGATATTTTTGAAACGCTCTCGTTTATTCGTACATGATCGTTAATTCGCACCTGTGCATCGGTTCCAACGGAAGTATTGTGAAGAATACCGTGCGTCGTCGAAGACGAATTTGGGGGATTAGCCGAATTTCCGACACTCACGTTGCTATCGTTTCTATCCATTCTGGTACCCTGAGAAACTTCGTCTCGAAAATTCGCCGTCTTTCCGTTTAACACCTCCGAACAACCATCTTGACTACACGCGCATTCTTTCTTATCCATATACTCTTTCTTTAAGCTAAAGCTGCATCATTGTTCTACGAAACTTTTTATCAAAAATGTTTACGTGCCTAAACTCGCCTCAATTTGAACACTCTTTATCATCGTTTTTTTTTTAACTTAATTCCCTTATCCGTGCAACAATGAAAATCAATATACATGTTGCATTTAGTAAATAAATTGTTTCAGCCGAGAAAATTGCACTTGAAAATGTTCATTTTAGAAAATTTTCTTCTTAAAGATTCGATGAAACTTTTCCAATTGCCTCTCCGTCTTTTTTCGTAAAATTTACCTTATGGAAAAATTCCTCCCACAGATTTCGTAACGACTAAATTTTCCTAAAAACTTATTTTTGGATTCTGTCGTTGTAGAAATCTATTTTCATTTGATCTTAAATCTCTTAATTTTTTTCCCTTCTACCAATTTGAACTTTATTTTTAAAAAGTTGGTCATAAATTAATTAGCATTTCTAGTTAGCTACACGAATGACGGGGGGGTATGCGTCTTCTCGGAGGAATTTTCCGACGCATAGGCGTCCCAACTGTCGCAAACAGTGGCGTGAAAACAGCCAATCCCACGTGCATCCCAGATATATCCAACGTGGCTCTCTTTTTCTTTCCCTCTTATCCTACGAGATATTCTCTCTCTGCTCTATTGTACGAGTATTCCGCGATATTATTCTACGCTCTATACCATAGGATCGCACGACCTCATTTCCAATAAAAGAGTTTCCCCGATCGGCGTTGCGTACCGTACACGATGAGCGCAACACGCGGACAATTCAAAGCAACGCGTAGTTATGGAATTCCATTTTCCTTTCGGGCGATCAGACCTTCACTTTCCTCGTCGTTCTAATTCCATATTTTACACACCAGCGTTTCTTCGTTGATCTTGAACGTTTCGTCTCGACCAACCGAATTCGATCTCAACGACTAATCGTCTCTTCTCCTTTCTTTCTTTTTTGTTTCATACGGTCCCAAATTGTTTTCTCATACGTTCAACGATATACGTTTCTATCGTTTCAGAATATTCTTCATATTCGATGCTTGTTTTATAGCGTTCGAAGATTTTGCTATTTGGTCTCGTGTTAACGATGAAATTTTTTCTTTCCGCATAAATTAACTACGTTTCTCTTTTGATTTTGGTTTCACTGAAAATTTTCTTCTTTAGAAGAGGTTAGAATCGCAAGATTTCCTTCTTAATATCTCTCGATATTTTCATTGGAAACGCGTATTCCGTTCTCTCTTCGGCGAATTTCATCGGCGATCTTTCATAAAAATCGCACAAAGGGACTTCTAATCTATTTACTTAGCTTTTTCGCACGTTTGCTGACTGCACTGCGAGTCTATATCTTTCACCAGTGTCCATTATCTTCTATCGCACAACGCTGTAAATTTATAAAATTCATACATAAAACAACGGAACACGCGCATTTCGCATTAGAAATTTTAGAAACAAAATTTGTTATCGTCGACTTTCATTCCCTCTCGTTTCTCTCAATTTTTAATTTCGTCGAAAAAAAAAAAAAAAAAAAAACTTCTCATTAAAAATAGGAGCTACAGTATAATAGGATGATTTAATTAACTTTACCTATGTTCTTGTATTATTCTAGATTTACTTTTAGTTTCAATTTATAAATAATATACGTTAAACTTTTAATCAAAGATATATTTTATCGTAAATTATCATATTTTTTCATGGAAATATCAAATTGCTTAGAGATTCGTAAAAAACGAAAATATCAAGGTTGTGTCGAACACCACTTGTTGCTTGGAAAAACGAGGAACAAGGTTGGAAGATTCTATCTATATCGAAGGAGTTCCGGTGCTTCCACTACCATCGAAACTTCCATTTTCCAAACTCGATTTACAAAGGAGGAGTTCGAACTGCTATAAACGTACAGACTCTTGGCAAACGAGAACCTTCGAGGGAAAAGGTATGTTGTTGCATTCGAAAAATCAGTACCACGTTGTCAGCGGAGAACGAATTCCAATCATCCGAGTCACCCTCGGCCAATGAAAAGAACCACTCTATGAGAAAAAATTTTCAGAAAGCAAGGAAGCACCGCAACTTCCGCATCGTTCGCTCCACCAGTAATGTTTTATTAGAGATTCGCTCGACGAGATTTCTCAAACCGCTATAAACATTCGTCTACTCTTTAATCAACATTGACTTGCTACAACTTACCGTTCCATCGATTATCTATATTTGAGAATCGAAGAAAGATTCGTTTCAGAGTGTTGTAGAAAAATTAGCCGAATAATTGTTTAAAATTATCGAATTATTAAATTAAAGTAATTATCGGATAAAGTAAATAAGAAACGAGAAACGAGTTGCATTAGAAAATAAACTTTACGTTTTATAGTTAATATTCTCTTATTTCACTAGAAAAGTTTTGCGGTACGGAAACCTCGTGAGATAATCTATAATATATATATATATTTTGATAATAGAGAATACAACGAAACAAATGATATAAATAAATAATGTAGGAGAAACGAAACTGAGAAACTCTAGAAATCTGTTTTTGCGTCAGACAATAAGATAAGAATGTTTCGGAACGATTTTCGGGACAGAAATGAAACAAACCGTAACATTCGGTGTGAGAAAGATCCGAAATAAAACATCTCACGATTCTAGCCGGACGAATCGCTGTCCGAACCGGCGAAAAAGGGAAGCTCGGAAATCCCACGGTGTGTTTTAAGACCAGAAAATCCAAGATCCACCTATCTGTACTTGAAATCGCAGCGGCACAATTTTCGTTACATATCCAGCGATGTTCCACGCACAGAATGTACACTTAAAAGCTTCACCAGCAACACTCGCACGATCACCGAGTTCACTTCAGACCACTCGAAACGGAGACGAAAGTCGGCGGTATATACACGAGCAAAAGTTGTAGCAGCTTAGCGCGGCCGTACGCATATCGGGAAGTCGAGAAATTCTTGGGCCGAAGATCGGCTCGTATAGTTTGGAGCGTGGCTTGGCTAAAGCAGGCGGCAGGTCGACGCAAATCGGATGAGAAACGGGCTTGGCGGCCTGCGGGGAAGAGTACGAAGCCTGCTTGAGTGAACGTGTCGCGGACAGTGGGAAATGGTAGGGGCACCACGGACCTACGCTAGAGGACCCGGAGAATAGTAGGGAGCGCACAGCATGCGCGTGCCTGCGCACCGGTTTTCGGCTTCGCTAGTGATGGGCCCGATCTCGAGGCATCAACGTGTATCCAGTATTTGGATTTATCCTTTTAATAATAAACATAGATCATGCATTTTTTCTTTTTTTTCTTTTTTTTTTCTTTTTTTTCTTTTTTTTTTTTAGCATATAATTTAAAACGTAAGACCTCGGTAGAAAATTGTTTCATCTACCAATTATCATAGAAAGCATTGTACTTTGAATATTCTATGTGCTTTTTCATTTTAGTGTATTTCTAAGAAAGACAGGTGTATCTGTAAAAAAAACAAAAAACGTCGAGTTTCGTTCCCACCCTAACCTTAATTCAAATTCTTCAGACTAGAGGTTTTCAAGTACAAACAATACACAATGTCTTAATATTTTGTATTATACATGATCTTTTAGTAGCGAACTGTTAACAAACATTCAATTTGCTAGAAACATCGTAAAGTAAGCGTTCATATATGTATATTGATTGTCGATTATTTCACCGTATGTTCGAATGGTATCGTTATGTTTGTATATGTAGAAAGTTTTAATGAAAGAGACATCAACATAGTATGATATTTACCTCTTAAGTGGTAACGAATGTACGTACACATAAAATATATATATATATATATACACTGCAGAGCCAAAATACGTGTATCAAGTTTAAGGATTCAATTTAAACATTTATGTCTACATTCTATATCTCCGCATATCATATGTTATTGTGTTTTATACACAATTACTTACGAACAATTCTAACCTAAAGTATTAACGTTTACACTAGTTCAATGAATTAGAAGAAAGGTGATCTCAATTATTTGTAGATTTTAAGATATCAAGGGCTGAGAAGGGACATTTCGCATAACAAGAAAAGATTTGAATAGTTTAGTTTCCATCAATGCAATATAACATGACGAATTAGCTTGTAACATCTTAGATTATTTTCACCGAGTCCTCGAAATTATTTCGAAATTATTCACTTTGTTTGTTACGAATAAATATAATAACAATTACAAACCTTAACAAATACGGTAGTGATACAACTGATTTTTTACTTGGTTTGAGACACCCGTTATGTGAAAGTCACATCTGGACTTGAAGCACGTGCGCGTATACGACGATGAAGGCACGTATTATAAGCAGAGACCAGTACGAGATGCTGAAAGTAGCCAAATTGGCGTATCAACAAAACAAGCAGTATGTAAGCACATCTAATTCTGTTCCATTTTAATCAATCCTTTAGTCTCTCGATCAATTATTCTTTTTAGTGCCATAGATTATATTATCTGATATTACGATATTAAGTCAAGATTCGTTTGTTCTTAATTCAATTAAGAGGTATATAAATTATTATATTCAAGTGCATTTCACATCAGGCGTATGCTTTATGATCGCTCGATGGTCGGTAATTATCGTACCACGAAAAGTAGGTATCTTTGGGATTTAACCTGTGTCGCAGTTTATTTTGTGCAGCGTCAAATCTAATTCTACTACCTGCGAATCCAGAAGAAAGCTAGACCGGGGGACACAAAAGAGCGATACCTGAGCCAGAAAGACACATTCCAGCTGCTTGCGAGGTGTGTCATATTCCAGCTAAACTGACGCTTTTCCTTGCGTATGTCCTTAGCGATGGCTTTAAGCCTCTAGTCGATTGGGATAATATTTTTGTAATGAGAATCTCGCTTTTAATTACCATTCATCAGAAAATATTACAAATAATATTTATAAATATTATTTGCCTTAAATCAATGATAATATTACGTTATAAATATATATATATATATATATATATATTATAATATTAATATCATAATTGATATACGTTTAATACTGAAATATTTGTTACATTTTTAACATTTTTTTTTTCTCTTTTTCTTTTCTTATGGTACCCCTATGATAAGTCTATAGTTAAGTTAATTTCAACTTAAAATTATACAAGATCTAGCTACTGTGAGATAATATTTTGTGTTATGTTAGATAATAACATTTACTTGAATAAATGCACTTTGCTTACCTTGCGTCTTCTTCTGTCTCTTCCATGTTGATTTCCAGCTAAAAGAAAATTATCTTGAGGTAAGTAGTTCCTTCTTCTTTGTGTGCTCTTTTTTAAATCATGCCGTTTCTTCTTTTTCTTCCCATGGTGAAACAATTTACTGAATATCCTCATCTCAATCAATAGTCGATATTGACGTTTTCTTACTAGCGAACTCCGTCGGTAACTACATTAAGCAATAAAAGAACAAAACAATATTCTTATTATTTATGAACATACAGATTATAATTCTAACAACGTTTAGTATTTACTAAACCGATCTGTACACAAAGTCTTATTTGAGACGGTATATGTTAAAAGATACAGAGATAACGTTATTCGAGTAAATATTCCATTTAAAATAACGATATTCAATAATCCTTCAATAGAAATTCAACACCGACGTCAATTATGACTTAATGGAACTTTATCCTCGTGTCTGAAATTCTCTTTAGAGCTATTTAAAATAACTTTGTCGCGTTATGAATCAACTATTACTATCACTATTTGCATGCATTAACGTCGATTAGTATAATTCCAGACGTTGAACGCAAATTTGTAGACATTATACATCGATGAGATGCTATAATTTTCAGACAAATTACATAAGAATTCAGTATTTTGAGTAGAAAAATTTAATAAATTTAACAAGGGATATACTCTTCTTGTGCTTCATAAGTCACTTTCTTCACTTTTCACTATTAGAACACACCATTCGAGAGAAAAGAAGAGAATCGATCACAAACGATTACCGTGCTTCGAGAAAAGCTTGACGAGACTAACTTCTAACGATCAAACCGGAGAAATATTCGATTAGAGGAACGGTGAACACTAATTTGCGGAAGAAGAGTGAAAAGCGAGCTGAGGGACGATTCGAAATGTGGGCGGTTTCATAACCTGGCTTATCGTAGCGGGTGTTGCTGATACCAGATGAGTCGTTGGAATTCTTTCGACGAACGATCGATCTATCGACCATACGAAGCCCCAAATTCACGCACCGCTTTCGTATTGTCCAAATTATGACGCGTTTTGTTCTGTCTTCGTTAAATGAGAAAACACGCGCGCGCGCACATACACAAAAAAGAAATCAAAATAAACAGACAAATCGAAGAACGGTGTTGGTTTGCGGAAAAGTCTAAAAATTAAATTAAAAATTAGAACCGGTGGATTTATAATATTATTGAAAAAAAAAAAAAAAAAATTTGAAATTAACATTGGCCTACTTTTAATTATTATATTGACTCTAACGAACTGTTGCCGTTACGTCTGAGAGAATATATCTTGAATAATAAAACAGCGTAAGTACGTGTGTATACCTTTAGATTGCGCGTAGACTGCAGTAACAGCTGCGTACGATAGTTTTTGTAAGATGATGCTGCAATCGGAAGATTACCTTTCGTTTTCAACAAGAAGACCGCTAGAAATGCTATAATTCCATGGACCTTGACTAATTGAACTATTTAAAATATTCCCTATTATCGTCAGTAAAACGATGGAAAGATAAAGAATTTCTAAATGTAACGAAACATAAAAATGATCGAAGAATTGAAATTACCAGATATAATAAAAATATAATAGTATAACAGTAGTTATCGAACGATAACAAAAGGCTGCATGTTTATTTAAAAAAAGTATACACATCGAAAGACAGGAATCTAATAATTATCGTGGATTAGGCACTCAAAATTTATTAAACAACAAAACGTTGCGATTTCATAATACAAATTCTAATAACTTTCAACAATTGTAAAGAATACAATATGACCGAAAAAAAAAAAAAAAAAAAAAAAAAAAAAAAAAAAAAAAAAAAAAAAAATTCTTTTTAATTCTGAGGAACGCTAGTCGACGATGGATGTTTTATTAGCATCGTCGATGTCAAAATAGATTGAGCCACAAATTGAAATACAATGTGAAAAGCAACGAGAAGTAACGACGTCAAGGATAATCATATTATATATCGAAAAGATAATACTTATGTACATTTAATGCAATTTTTTTTTTTTTTAATGTTTCCCAATTTTTGCGAACGTGTCTGTTCGCGTTTAATTATTAAACGTTAAACGATAGAAACTTTTGTCGGAATTTGATCGAATTTCCTATAGTAATTAAACGGGTTTTACATTTCTCGTTGCCTTCCGTGATATATCTAAATTTCACTACGTAAAAATCAATCAAACGACACGTTGAAAATAAAACAACGTTTCTGCTCCGTTCGTAAAATTCCCCTAGGCAAAACGCAGTTTCGATTGGCGCACAAACCACATTGATATTACCACATTAGGGAGAGTGAATGAATCGAAGCTATCGATTTTGGCTATCCGTTCAATCGTTCGACTCGCATAAAAATAATTACTTACATGTATCTCATCTATAGTTAATTACATGATTATACTTCTTTTCTAAACACTCAGATTTTTACTGCTTCAAATATAAATACAACTACGTTATATACAAGGCGTCTCGGAAATCTCTAATCGATTTTCTCTCTTTGTGAATTATTCGCAAGAAACGAAGAAATCGTTCAATAACCTAAATGAGATAACTAAAACCGAAATCCAAAATATAATATTTTTATTTGTTGAGATTATAATTAATTTAAACGATACAATTATAATGGTATAATAGTAAGGAACGATTTTTTTTATACAACGATTACTCGTAAAATTAAACGTTTAAACGCGAATGTTTAAATAATACGATACGATATTAAAATAGGGGATAAAATACTCTATATCCACGTGAGTGGATTTATTTCTTACAGCGAGACACCTGGTATAATCACAATGATACAACAACTATTTAATTATCGATACCACCTTAATAAATATTTCTTTCCTCTCGGCAAGAATAACGTTCACATCGTGAAGTAGTAAATACCTGTCATTACAAAAACTGAAGTTCAGGTAGAAGTTAAATATCGCGAAAGTTTGAATTCATATTGGCCCAACAGTGAATTTTCTCTTTAGAAAAAGCTGCCCGAAATAGTGACAATATTACAATATTGTTTCAATAGTACAATCCTTAAGGAATATACATACATACATACATACATACATATATATATATATATATATACACACATAAGACGCAATTTTAATTCGATCGTGTATCGTCAATTGTCCTTTTAAACGACAAGTATCGGATATCTTTTTTGCTTTTAGGTAACCATAGTTAATTACATTTTTGTTTCCTTTTTTTCTTTTCTTTTTTTCCTCTCTTCTTCGTTTCTTTTTCTTCATCGATTTTCACTGACCGTAGTATTATCATCGTAGTATTGCCACGGTACTGGACATGAAAATTATGGTATCATCAATTCGAATAGTCGTTAGATACAATACCGATATAATACCGCTTAAGGAAAACAATACAACTTATCGAAAAAAACGATTTTATTCGTTATTATCATTATTTTACGACACTGCCATGCAACTTGCTGGTTAAGTTTGTTTTTTTTTTCTTTTTTTTTTTCTTTTTTTTTTTTAACGAGGCAGTATAATCGGCATGAGAAAAAGAATAGTCATGCAATTAGTCACGAGATTCGTAGACATTTTGTTCAACACCGCTCCGATATTGCTAAAAACGTTAATAAACTTATTTAAAAATGATGGAGCATCTAAAAATGCTATAAAGGGAATGTAAATGTCGTTTATCGTTATGAAGAAACTTATTCGATATGGAATGATTTACGTAATTAAGTAACAATTTAATATTAATACTGGGGCAATACAAAGTTACTATGAGAAAAAAAAATTCATATTCGCAATCATCGTTCAAATCATACAGATGCCTTAAATATATATCTATCTGTCTGTTTTAAATTATTTCAAATATTCGTATCAACAACACTGAGAAACTGGGTAAAGAACAATTTCATTTACAAAATATCATTTAATTACTTTCTGTACAAAATAATATCAAAAAATAAATTATTTAAAAAATGACTTGGTAACGTTTCTCATTACCGATAAAAGTAGAACAATTCCTCTCGTTGCTTCTTTCGATAGTTCACGTACCGATCGAATAATATTTTGTTAAATTGCTTGAAACATTGCTTTCCCAATTTCTCTAATACGCTTCTAAATAACGCTTAAATAACGCTTAAATAACGTAATGTAATAGCAATAACGTAATATCACGACATAAAGAAACATAATCAACGAAACTTGACGAAGTAACTTCGATATCTCATTTACGTATTTCTTTCTCGGAGGAAATTGAAACGAATTCGAAATCGCATAAACTGAAAAAACAGGTGCGTAACACGTCATGGTGGCACGTATCGGTAAGCCTCCAGTATTTTCTTGCAAGATTAAGACTAACGCGCAACGTATTGCGAATCGAGGATCCTCCTATAATATAAGATAGTACACGGTAATGATAGAATGGAATGAAGAATTAGTTCGATTTCCAACAGAATGGTAATATCTTTTGTTCTTTCGTTCGATATAGGTCTTGTCGTTAACAGTAATACGGTCGTATTCGCGATTTTCTATGAACACGTTATATTAACACAGTAAAATATATGTGCATGTAACTACTTAAGAATTATTACAGAGCCGCTATTCTTTATCCGTTTACAATTACATATATATGTAAAATGTATACATATACACGTGTACATACACACGGTGTTCTGAAAACGGCAATACAAACGAAAAAATATAAAATACTTCGCCTCGAGATCGAAAAAACCTATTGATCCTTTTCCTGTTTTTTCTTTTTCTCTTCTGTCCACGATAAAATAATGCGAGCGCAGCTGTAAGAAATTCACGAAGCATCGAACGATTGATATTCTCAAGCACGTTCTTAAATCTGAGACACGAGTAACGAAGCTGCGTGCACGTTTAAAAATTTTAATCGCAACCTATTCGAAAAATTGAAACCTGTATCAATCGTTGTGGAAAAGATTACTCTTCTACTAGATTTGTCTCCAGTTTGCAGCGGCGAATAATTTTATATTTCCCGCTTGTATCGCTCGATTTTCGGCACATCTTAAATTTAATATGTTATATATTATATATTAATGTATTATATATATATATACACATATTAAATTTATATATATGCATTTATATTTATATATAATTCAATGGATGGTAAGTGTCCATCTTTCTCTTTTCCTTCTTCCTCTTACACCCCGCTGTCCCTCCCGTTCTTTCGCACTCTTTCTTTACTTTTCGGTTTCAAATGTGTTATCCAAGGGCAGTAACCCGATTTTCATTTTTTTTTCATTTTCTTTTTTTTTTTCCTTAATATCTTCTTCTTTGTCGCTTACGCCATTGATTTTTAGGTGTAAGACTTATAAGTGGTCAACAATAAGAAGCACAGTTTTAACAAGTAACGTTTTGTTGTCTTGCGCGTACACATCCACGCGTTCCTTCTATTTTTTTTTTTTTGTTCTTTTTCTTTTTCTTTTCGTCACAGTCATACACGTATACACACATACGTATTCGCACACGCGTACATTCTCTTCCTTGTTCTCCTTTCTCTCTTTATATTATTCCTGTTTACCCACTTTTCTATTCCCCTCGTTTACTCATCTCTCTCTTTCATCCACTAGTTATGTTACTATGAAAACTTACTCTATCGACATTGCTCTATCATTGAAAGTTTCCTCGCAGAGAGCTTCTGTCTTCTGTTTTCCTATTGTTTTCTTGCGTTGTGTCTAAAAAGATAATACAAAGCATAGAATTAATTTTACACTTTTAAAAATAAAAAAAAAAAAGAAGATTCAACGATATAACAAGTTGTATAGATATTAATGAAATAAAAATCAATTATATGAAATTAATATTCTTAAACCTTGAACCGTGAACGTTTTTACCCTGGTACCCTGAAACTGTAAACACGGATGGTCTTTCACGAACGATGTATCTTTTAGTAAACGATACCGTAAAGAAAAGTTGTCAAATAACATTTTTTAGGTCAGTGTGCGCGTGTGTGTAAAGAGGAGGAGGATTGACTTAACATTATTTAGAACGGATGATCAATTTCATATCTCGCGATTATTATTTGCTAATATCTCGATATCGAATGTCGAATGTTCTCGTAAATGCGGATTAATAGAAATTTTGCTTTACCAATAGTGATAAACTATGTTTGAGAGGGTTATTAGTAAGCCGGTGCTCGGAAATCGGGCATCCGTTGTTGCTGTTGTTGTTGCTGCTGTTGCTGTTGACCGAATGGCGGTTCTTGATAACCAGCGTCAGTCGCATCGGGATAACTCGTATATCCTGTCCCACCGACAGGATCCGCTTCGTAACTCGGTGCGAATGCAGCATCGGTACCTTGCTTGAATCTTTGGAAGGCAAACCAGGCACAGGCAGCCTTTTCAAGATCGAACGAACATACGTTAAATTAAAAATTAAAAGTAATAACGTTATTGTTAGAAGGAAACGAATAACAATAGTAAAACGAATCTTTGTATAAAGTAAAAAGAAAATTAATAGAAGGTATGCTCGAACGAGATAATTGATATTTTGAAACCGATTACATACATTCATCTAGAAACTGAATACAATAAAAGTATTTGATGAATGTACCCAGGTAAAAATGGAGAAGAAGGAGAAAGCGATAGCGCTTTGAACGTTGTTCACTCCATAATTATTTTCCGGCGTTTCCGATTTGTTCCAAGCATTGGTCAAGTAACAGAATCCGACGAAGTAAAGGAATGCCCAAAAGCCAGAAAACCTAAGCATTAAAACGACTTAATTATTACGATACATCGAGTATGAATATTTTTTATCGAAGCATCGAAAAATTGTCGATTCTAGCCGACATTTCGTTCTAGTTTTATATATAATAAGTATATATAAGTAATAAGTATATAGAATATAATAAGTAACCTTATTAATTTGAATTTCCTGAGAAATCCAGTACCATTATATGGATGAAATTTATATTCGGTATGGATCATTTAAAAAGAAATAGAAATACTTTAGGGCAAATAGAATTACTTTAGGGCAAATAGAATAGAAGATATACCCTAAATCGAGCAGGACGAAATGCTTCCTGGTCTTAACGGAAGACATCTGTTCGAAGAGATATTCGCCAGCAAGGAATCCAATACTGGCGAGGAAGGCGAGCACTCCGATTCCTATCCCGTAATTACAAGCGTTGTGATCTCCGTTGTAAAGACAAACGTCTTTTCCGTCTGGCTTTTCTATGTATCCCTTGTTGCTTATGCATCCGAACACGATTATCGCGAAGAGCTAAAATATTAAACGACAATATTTGTAATTTCTGATTTAAATTATTCTTACAAGAAAATACATTATATCTTTGATAGCGTTGCACTTATCACACGTATACATATTTTCTCTTGGATCTTTCAAACTTTACTTTCATTCGAAATTGCTTAAATTTTATAAACGAAACTTTCAGTTAATTACTCTCTTTAATCAGCTTTTCATCGACTTTCTTAATTCGGCGATACTGTACTATTAAGTTGTTAAACTTAAGAAGGTCCAAAGGTTTATACGTTGGTTAATAGTTCTAAACGTTAGAAGAACTATATTAATATGATTTCAAATAATTCAAACAATTCGAATTGAAATGAACGATCGAAATGAAACGATTAAAACGATCAAAAGGATACAATTCATTGGGATCGTGTTAGGTTTTTACATAGACGGTGAAATACTGGATATAACTTGTTCAGGATTACCGTTTACGATAGTGTCGTATCGTGATAGTGACTAATTCGTGAATCGTTCGAATCAATTTTTGCAACTATACACACACACACACACACACACACACGTGCAAATATCAATATCACTCTATCTATCTTTAACTTAGTTCGCAATTTATGCATGTTTTTCCATACAAACTACTTATACTACTACTTATAGCGAAAACTATAGATTTGTTGTTTTTAGCAAGCTAACGCAAAACTCGTAGATAAATTTATTTTACGAATAATGTGCGAAATATACAAAGATAAGTAAACAAGTTCCAAGATGGAAACGAGATTTAATTAAACGCGTAAGTTTGTCCGGAACGCTTTCCTTCTGCGTTGAAACTAAAATATCCGTTCTCAAACTGGATTTCCGTTCGATTCTCCGTTTGATGAAATATTTGTTTTCTTTTTCTTCTTTTTTTCCCTACGTGTCTATTTATATAAAATCGAATCTAGTTTCGACGTGGTCCAGATCCGTCTTGAGATGGAAGTGGGTTAGACGAAGGTCACAGTTCTGAGAACGAAGAAAACAATCGAGGGTAAATAATAATTGGACGATTATTTGTTTAAGAGAAATAAAAATGTTCGATTTAAGATAAATTAAAAGAGGAGGAGAACGTACGGAAATAAACAAAGTACGTTACTTTAAAACAGGGATTGATCGATAGTCGTAGGAATAGAAGCGCGTATTTTGCGGTATCCGCGATATCTACATCTGTTACGATACCTCTAATCGTAATCGTCTAATCGTAATAAAATTTCCTTAAAAATATATACACCATCTAATTACACATAATCAAGATTCCACTAGTTTAAGTTTTTGATAATTACAATCTATTTTAATCGTTGATACGAATAAGAATCTCGTAAGAGCAAGATAATCATCATTACGAATACATTTCAATTTACGTTAATATCCAAGATTTATTAATGTCAAAGAATTCACTGTTTGTAAAGGGGTTAAATTGTCGTTCAATTGAATTGTTAAACGAAAATACTAAACAAACATTTGTTTCTATATCTAAGAAGATATGGAATTGTATAAAAAATTACGTATATATTAAGCATCAAAATTTACAATTTTTCGAACAGATTATTATATCTTGATTAAGAATAGGAAAATTTGAATAAAATTACTTTTCGAAATTTTCTTACGACATTACTTTTCTCAAAAATATCTAGAAAATACAAACGTATAGTTATACTTTCAACGGATCCGCGTATTTTTCTCAACTACTAATAATTAATACGTAGATCGTTTCTTCGGAGGACTGTGTGTGAAAAAGAAACGTACCAAGATACAAAGATTAATATTCGTTTTAGAAAATCAGTTTGCAAGATGTTTAAAATTCTGAATAGGTCGTACGTTTCACCGATGATGATGATGATACATCAGATATCAATTGTAAACACTTTCGGACGTATAGGTATATAGGTAATAACATCGGATCATTCGAAGACACGAAAACTCTAACACTACGCAAATTAGTTACCGACGGTTTATCGTCGCGATAAATTCATGTAGACTGTACGTGTATATGGACGTGGCACAACACCACGGCCATTACACGATCTCCAGATTCAATTTCTCTTGATTTCTTTTTACGAGGTTTACACCTTAAGGATAAAGTCTACTCGAATCCGAGTTTACTTCTACGGAACACTTCAAACAGCGAATTAAATTATATATAAACAACGGCCGTACTAATTCTCTTATGGAAGATACGAAACAACAATTCATAAAGTGTTCGCTATGTACGTGAAGATGGATGGAATCATGCTTAATGACTCGTCAAAAATTTGAAACATTGATTTCCTTCGCATTGTATATTGTACTCTGCTGTCTCTTTACGGTAGTATATTCCGAAGAATCGATCTATGTATAAAAGGATATGCAATTTCATGGAAAAGACGCGTACATCTGTATTTCGTGGACATTTCTGAAAAATGTTAAATTCACAAGATAATACTATTTCACTCTCTAACCAAACTCCAAATATAATCCGACCCAATTTCGCCACCCATCCTATATTCTCTGGTAATTAAAATCTTATTAAAATTGTACGCGCGATTCCATTTCGAAATTCGCCCCAAAACTGACCTGGCCCACTTTACTGTGTTTCAATTAACCCTGCTGCGACTTTTCCCTCGATCTCGACCCAACTATATTTTCTTAACGACAGAAAATATCTCGAGTTTAAACAAAATATGATATTTTATTACATAGAATTGCTATCGATTCTGTATTAGAAAATTCTGTATTACAAATCCTTTTTTGTTCGCCAAAATAAAAACTAGATTAAGATATGAAAATTAAAGGATTGCAACGGGATTAAGTACAATACTGGTTGCATAGGTGTGACAATTTTTGCCCACTTTGGTTATCCGTATCAGGCTATCCCCACTATTTCGTTCTTGAAATTGACCGAGAGTTCACGCAGCAAGCTTCGAATGTCTCGTATCTATAAGTACTGGTTGCTCGTGTCGTATATCGGCATCCCACTCGCGCTCATCGCATCGTTTCCTCGACTTCACAGGACACCTATCTAGCTAGCCAGAAAAACATTCTCAAGTATGGCCCCCTCCTAGACTTCTCGCCATTAAGCTCTCACATTATCGTATTTCATTTTTCGATACCTTGAATCACTTTTAAAAATCGTCTATCACTTTCACGATCGAGACCTAATAAAATTTCTCTCACTTACTTGAAAGATATTTCATTAAAGATTCGTCGATTTATCGTTCGACCTTTTTATCGCGAAAATTTTTAGATAAAATGTGTTTGAAAAATCAATAGAAAATTATACGAGATCCTTCTATTATGGGGTGTATCGCTGGAATTTGCGAAAAATCAATAGAACCCCATCGTATGAAACTGGTGGGGGTGGTTCACCCTTTAAAATCAATGTTCGTCGCGTAAAATCGACAATATCGTTTAATACGTTAATGACGTTAGTACAGAACAATCGTTAATAGACGTTCGAAGAGAGAACTTACCAGACATACGGCTCTTAAAATGACTTGAGGCCTTTGGATAAAGGCAATAGGGTCGAAAGGGGCTCCTGCCTTTCCTCCACCGTACGCTCCACCGTCCATCTTATTACGACTGAGCTGAAATTTGAAAGCTCGAAGCTAATGGAAGCGCGCATGCGCCCAGAGACGGTACTCTTTTCTATCCCCACTACCCAATTTTTTAGGGTGTATCCTTTCACAAGGGCGCTTCGGGTGGATGGAACGTAAATTAATCGAGAATTCGACCCTTCTCGATTCACTCTCACCAGTCGCCATCCGTTTTTCTATTCGATCGTACGATCCTTTGTTTAATTTCGTTAATCTGAATTTACGTTGATAGGAATATTGCCGCGATTAGACGAATTTTATCAATCTGTTTATCCTCATTGATACTAAATCAACCTTTCAATTCTTTATTATTGCAATGAAAAATAAAATTTATAACCATCTATAATGAATCATGCGCTTAATGTAACTGTGATATCATTTAATTTTATTTATCATTCTTTGTAATCCATTTAAAGATGTGCTGTCACACGAGTGTTTTACATGTTTTCGATAGTCATCTTTCCTACGACTCAATTTTTGCTCAATTTATACTTTAAATTGTTTGTCATTTATTTTATCATTTATTTATCATAATGTGTAGCGTATTGTTTGAAATCTTATTATAACAAAGGATTATATTACTAATAATAAAACGGGCTGATTATTATAGAACCAAGAATTTATTAATATCTATAAAATGTTTATAATAGCTTTCTCAAAAATTTTGAAAAAAATAAAATAAATTAAAACTTTGTATAAAAAATAAATTTTATGTAAAATATAATATCTCTCTTGATTTTTATGCTTACTACTTACATCCAAATATATTTAAGTCATATACATCTTAGACAATAGAAGCGTTACTAATCCTACTGCACCCATAGCGATGTAAACGCGATGAAGGTTAGTATGCTTTGGTTTTATCTTTAACTGTAAAAGATAATGAAAATTGAAATATTTAATGTTACTTAAATACCATGAACACGACGAAAGTGACATTGTAGTGTGATTTCGTTGGAAATTTTTCAGCACTTACCCCTAAAATCAATTCCTCCAGTTCTGAAACGTTCTTATTCGCTTCTTCTAACTCTGTCAATGTTGCAGCAACAGCCATAGGTAATACGTTAGAAGCGCTCAAACACTTGTTGGGATCAATAAAAATATTAATTCTTTCCTTAACGAGTCTCAATCGACAATAAGCTATAAATGCTTGTATCAAACAGAACTGCTGCTCTCCTTGTTTGATTATATCAAGAAAATGTTCGATCCTAAAAAAAAAAAAAAACAATGAATTCTTCGTAAAACTACTCATTAAATTATGTATCTGTATACAAGAGAAAAGTCTTTTAAAATAATTTTAACAAAATAATATTCAACCTGTCCTCAACATTTGTTATTACGATGTTGGATCTTCTTCTCCTAACGTTTAAACAATTTCTTAACTTTTCAGCCTTTTTAGGATTAGCGCCTATATTAAAAATTTCTAGATTAGATAAGAAATATATATATATGTACTGTAAACAAGTGTGAATTACAACAATGAAGTTTTTATTAGTAAAGGCAAATGAAAAGTTTTTATTCGAATTTGATTTTATTATTTAACGTTATTAATATGTCAAGAACTTTTCAATTTACCTAACATTATTAGCTCTTGTACAGTAAGCTCGTGCAATACATCCGTTGATATATTTCTTTTCTTGCATTCTACTATTAATTCAGGTGCACCCAAACCGTGCAACAAAGTGGCTGTTTGTTTAGTAAAACCAAAGGGATCGGAATAATTACTCATTGTTTCTTATAATGCTAAAAATTAAAATCTTATTCTTTATATCTTGATATAAATATATTTTTGTAACTCTTTAATCGTCCTCCATAAATTTAAACGTAAAATAATAACATTACAATTTAATTCTTCAAAGGACACTGACATTTTTAAATTCTACTTACTTTATAAGTTCCTAAACCTAACGTTAACCTAAATTTAATATTTTAGCGATTCCACAGTAACGAAGTTTGATGACGGTATTAATACACTACATTTTTCTGTCCCGTTCTAGTCCAATCGTTCATTACGCTTGTCTAAAATGTTTTATGATGTTAAAACTCTTATCGTAAAATAGGTTAAGTTTGAAAGTGTTCATAAATCTATCAATCCTTTATAGATAAATTTTATTCTGTAATAAATAAATATATACCACGGTCTACCAATTATTCTTTTTAGCCACCATAATTTATATCTAGATGAGGTAAGAGAAAGGGTTCAATAAAAATAATAATAATAACAATTATAATACTAATATTCTGTTCTATATTTTTTTCATATATTCTAACATCTAAACAATAAATTAACATCGATAAAGATACACCAGTAATCAGATAACCATGAACCAATCCGATCATTTGTCGATTACTGAAAACGTCGATTTGACGCTTATTGAAAATTTCTCCTCGTATCAAAGAAATGAATTCAATACGAACTGGACTTTATATAAAACCAAAATACAATTCGTGGTTTCCAAAGTATCGAAAAATCGACGGATATTTCTACGTAAGCGTATGATAGCTATGGACATGGAGGAGGTCATGCTCGACAGGGGTGATGGAACAAGTGTCTGTGTACAAGATGGCGGCGCCCGGGGCCTTAACTGTCGTGAAAATCGCCAGGAAGTAGCCTGTAAACGGAAGCCGCGCGGTGTCGCAGCGAGCCGCGGATCCCCGCTCCGAAGGATGTGATCCGAGGAAGAAGAAGAAGAAGGCCGAGCCTGGGCCAGAAGAGCCTTATTCAACACTGCCACGAGGAAATCCGGATTATCCAACTTCCTCGGGCCAGTATCGTGATCGTCTTCGTGGCCACGCCGACGATGGAGTCCAGGGAACGCTATCAGGAGCTCTGCAGACTATGCGCATCCTACGACGCCGTCAAGATGGACATCTTCGGTCAAGAGGGCAAGAACAGACAGCTCGTTGACAAGATACAAGCTTGTCTGCCGTTTAAGGTTCGTCATCGTTCGCCTACCAGAGATTTCTTTACACGTCGATCTCCTTTCGCTTCGTGTCAACTTCATCAAATCATTTTCAAAATGTTCCCCATTTAACGAGGAACTTGCGATTCAATTTACAACATTCCGCTTATTTACGTCGGATCGAATATATTATATCAATGCCTTTCTTATTTTATAGTTTCTTTAAACGTGTCTCGCAATTGTGTGAAGTCACAAGTGGTTTTGTACTGCTTTCTGTCTTTCATATTTCCGAAAAATTTCATCAAGTTCGCGTGACGTTTTATGATTATTTCTGTTAGTCATAGCTTTATTTCCCTCTGGATATTATTTATTAATTGTGTTTTAATTTATATATACAGTTCGATTCTTACTTGTTTCGGAAAAATGATAAATTTTGAAAAATCGATGAATTTGGTGTTAATTTTAAATGGTCCGTTAATTTTATTCTTATTTTATTATCGGGGTATTTATTCGTTTTAATTGTTCTTCTTAATACATTTAGTTGGCTTTTACGCCTTGTTTGTTGCGATGAAAAGTATTTATTACGTTATTTTCCTCGTTTGAAAAATGCTCGATCTTATTATTCATAGTATTATTTTACGATAAAGTTAGAATTGTTGCCTTTCTTCTTTTTCCTCTATCTTTTTCTTTTTTTTTTTTTCCTTCTTCTTCTTCTTTTCTTTTTTATTTAACTTGTTGTTTTTACTATGTACCTTTATATAATTTTATATTTTACGCAAATGTAATATCAATAGTTCTTGCATTTAAATAATTTGATATATATTTAATTATTTGTAATTTTTATTTCTGTTTATTTAACATCCTTTTGATGGATTCTGAAGTGTATAAAATATTTTTTATGTAAATTCGAAAGTACCATCTCTTTTTCTTTTTTAAATTTTCAATCTATATGTTTATATAATATTCTGAAATGTAACTATCATAATACTTTTAAATTCATTTCATTTTATATTTATTTCATGCCGTACCTTACAATATTTATATTTTTACATGTATACAATTTTTCTGATAGTACGATTTACGTTCTTTCGAAGTTATTGAAAATTTAATTATAACGTCAATGATAATATTATTATGATATATCAAACTTTAACATTTTTTATTTGTTGTATCAAATACATTTCAATCATTGTGAGTCTAGAAATATTTTATATAATTCCTAGGCATGTGTACGACATCATTGCCAAATTTCACTTGGAACATTTTCGTAGTGACGTTGGAATGAATGCTAACTGCAGTACTATACATCTTTGTTGATATCATTTATTTTACTGATATTACTTTATGCTAATTATACTTATTTCAATTGTTACATCGCATAGTCCATCAAGTTCATTTATATATTGATTAAGTAAAAATGAGAACATTAATATTTAAATATTTAATTTCAGATTGCAGAAAATGATCGACTACCAAAATGCCTCTGTTATCGGTGTATGTACAATTTGGAAAATTTCTATGATTTTAGAACAGCATGTGTTAATGCAGTGGCTCTCTTGGAAAGGTGTTTATCACCTTCAGAATCGGTAAAAAAATAAAAATATTGCTTAATCATTGGAAAAAAAAAAAAAAAAAAAATCGTTGTCCTCTTTCTAATCTTAAATATTTAAATCATCTTTCTTGATTGTTCAGAATGGAGATGTTACAACCATCTTGACGTGCTGTAATGATTCAGAGTTTTTCGAAGGACGGAAAAGTATACCAGTACTAATTCCAGAAGCTCCTATCGTAAATCCAAATGCTGCTTTAGGCACACCACCCAGATTGAATTCTGATGGAGAGGCTGATCATGAGACAGAAGAAATTGATAACAGTGGGACAGACGAAGGTGCATTTTTCAATTTCAACATATGAAAAATATACATTAAGAAATAATATTCTATTATTCTATTCTTGTTTCTGCTTTTGTTTTAGCAACAGTCATGGACGACTCTGAAGATCGTCATTCAGAGGAGTATGAAATGGATATGGAGACAAATCCAAGTGATTTTTTGGAAATGACCTCGATAGTTGCAGAAGAACCTGAAGAATCAGGATTGAAACATCAAGATGTTTCTAGTAACTTATCAGAGGTATATTATACTTAAATTCAATTGAAGGTATAGCTTAGACGTGTCTAGTGAAATCTGATAATTTACATTATTACAGCATACATCTCAACAACATGAAGTTTATGTTTGTTCCTTGTGCAGCAAAGCATTTAGTTCAAAGGGTCATTTGTCCTTGCATGCACGCATTCATGTTGGTGCCGGTGATGTGATTGGTGAAAAAGTTCTTACGGATGATCATACATCATATAAAAGGCCCTATCAGTGTGATCTCTGTCATAAATCATACTCCACTGCAAAACATCGTTGGGGTCATGTATCTACAACTCATAGGTATGTCTTTTTTTAACTCTCATGCTTTCGTTTAACAATTACACATATTTTTAAAATGGACACGTAATATCATAATGAAAAGATCTAAAACATCAACAAGAATAATTCTAGGAGGGAGTATCATGCTATTCTGAAGAGCAAAACATTAATTGTAAAATTAATATTAATATGTAAAGGGAATATTTGATAGATATTTATACATATTAATAATGATAGTAACAATGACGGTATGCTAATATCTGTATCAGAGGCCATCCGGCAGTGACATGTGGTTATTGTTCCCGTATCTACTCTACCCGAACAAATTTGGAAGAACATATAAAATCACGTCATGCTGGTCTTCCAGCACCTACGGAGGTTCCGCTGAACAATGCCTATCGGCCAGAAAGTAGATATCAATGCAATGCTTGTGGGAAGGTTTGCACGGATGCTATGGAATTGAATCTTCATGGTAGGATATGTACCGAAGGACAGAGATTAGATCTTTCAGGAAAAAACGAGATTAGCGATAATAAAGTTGCGGATAGTTCGGAAGCTTCAAGCATTGGAAGTGATGACGATGGCAAAGATTATAGGTACTATTAGTTCTATTATCGGTTTAAATATATTTCATATCTTTTTCTTTCCCTTTTCCCCTTTTCTTTTTTTTTTTCCCCCCCTTCTTTTATTTGTAAAAGTGATTTAAAATTATTTAATTATTTAGAAGTGCGGAAGCTAAATTAGCGAAAAATCCTCAATTAACAATTTTAAAACAAGCATTAACGAAAGGAGATAGCCTTAAGCGAGATTTTGAAGACAAATTTACTACAAATTGCAAACCAAAAAAATTACCGAGAACAGGTAACTTGAATACAAAATAAAGTTTTATTCGTACAATTATGAAACAAGAATTAATTTTTTCTTTCATTTAATAGAGCATACTGACTTTCAACATACTAAGAAATGGTATTGTGAATCGTGTCCCCAATGTTTTACTTCAGTTAATGATTTAAAAGAACACGAAGCAACTCACGATGCGGATAAGCCATTTATTTGTCTTTTATGTAAAAAAGACTTTTTTCTGAAATCTTCTTTAAGCAGGCATATTCAAACATTACACGGAGTTGATCCATGTCCTATGGTGGAAAGTGATAAGTGTCTAAAGAAAATTGTTTCACATAATTGGAATGAATCTATGGATGTCGATTCGTATGAGGGTAAAACCTCTTCTGAATTTCCATTGTCTCCAGATGTACGTTTTATAGAGTTTAACACAATCTTTCCTTTTTTTTTCTTTTCTTCCTTTCTTTCTTTCTTTCTTTCTTTCTTTCTTTCTTTCTTTCCTTCTTTTTCTTTTTTTGTTTTTTCAAAGAGAAAAATTAGATTATTTGATCTTCATTCGGCATTTTTTTTTCTCTCTCTCTTTAATTTTAGACAAATGCAGAAAATGAGGACGACCATGAGAGTGGACAAGAAAATCTCATTGAAATTGAAACTGTGTTTGTTTGTGAAATTTGTACTCGTGATTTTAATGACCGTGCGTCTCTTTGGCTTCATATTCGTGCTACTCACAAAGAATTTGCGGCATTTGCATGTGGTGTTTGTTTAAAAATTTGTGCGGACAACACACAACTTTTGAACCATGTAAATATGTACCACGGCGGCTCGAAATTACTACTTTCCGAACAAAGAAGGTACTTCGTTTCAAATTACATAAATGCTATTTGATAATAATGGCAAATTTCTAACTATTTTTATTGTTACTGTTAATAGGTATAGTTGTACCATTTGTGGTAGGCAACATGATTCCAGAAAAAAATTAATTGCTCATGTATCCATACATAATGTGGATCCAAATTATGATCCTGCTACCTTTGTTCAGTTAAATAGTAATTATTACGGAGAGAACATCAACGGTAACGAAACTGCAGAACAAATGCTTGACTACGAAGAGGATAGCGATAAAGTGGACTGTTATATTTGTTATAAATCGTTTCCTAATGAAGATCATTTAATACGACATCAAAGAAATGCGCACAGAGTAAGAATACTTATAACAATGACCAAATTATTAAGCGGACCAAGGAATTTTCTCACAAATGTTTATTAAGCAAAATTTTCAATTTCACAGTCGGAACAATTAGTGCTAGCAGGAGATCCATTAAACCCTTCGAGTTTAAATGGTGGTGGTAACAGAGCTCAATATCATCTCTTTTTCGTTTGTGAACTTTGTGGAAGTTCACATCCTAGTAAATGGGAACGTTGGCTACATGTTAGTTCGTCTCATGGCAATGAATCAGCGATAAAATGTGATCGTGAAGATTGCGGTAAAATTTTTGCTACAAAATCTCTCAGAAACGAACATATTCAGCATCACGCGATTCAAGGTTCATCCCCAAATACTTGTGAAATTTGTGGTAAACTTTGGGGTAGTAGGGTTGATTATTGGAAGCATGTTATGGGCGTTCATTCGGATACTGTTCCATTAATTTGTGGTGTCTGCTTAAAAGTGTTTCCAAATGTTTTGCAACTGAGTACTCATGTAAGATCGAAACATTGGCCATTAACGAACGGTGACTTTAGCTGTGACATCTGTGGTAGACCATATTCGAATAAGTCTAAAATGTCCAGACATAGAAAAATCCATGGTTTTGAGGAAAGCTGTGAAAATGGGGCTGAAAATAGCGAGAATAAAGTAGAGGGACGAATGAGGGAAACAGAATTAAGTTGCGAGCTTTGTGCAGATTTGAAGTTTACCAGTTTAGAGAAATTATGTAATCATAGACGAATCGTTCATGGACTTTTCCCTTGCGATCTCTGTAATAAATGCTATGGAAGAACTTCACATTTATGGAAACATGTAAACAGAGTTCACAAAGGTCATGAAGATGTAACTTGCCCTTATTGTATGAAAACTAGTGCTTCAAAAGATCATTTAGCAGCGCACATTTCAAAAATTCATAGATACGAACCTGACTCTAGAAAAGATGGGAAAGATAGTAGACAATTTAAAACCGAAGAAGTTAGTTTACATTATTGCGAAAAATGTAATAAAGGGTTTCACAAGCGGTATCTATTGCGTAGACATATGAAAGGATGCCAGAATTACAGGAAAGACCCTGGAGCATTATTAACAAGATGCAGAGCATGTGAAAGAATATTTAAAGATCGTGCCAGTTTACAAAAGCATATCGAGAATCATCATAGTACATACACGTGTCATCTTTGTAACGAAACAATTACCTCAAAATTAGGCATTATGACACATAACAGGGTGAAGCATATGGATCATCCAGATTTAACTTGCAATTTTGGATCTTGTAGGAAATTATTCAGAACTAAAGAAGATTTAGAAGCCCATAGAAAAGATCACAAGTATGTAACTTTAACAATAATTATTAGCATTTCATTATCATTATCGAAGCACAAATCTTTTATCCTATAAGTGATTAATTGTGATTAATTGCTATATTTTCTTTTTTTCTTTTTTATCAAAGATATCATACCACTCCTAACGTTTGTGATTTCTGCGGTGATACCGTTGAAAATAAACTGAAGTTAAAAATGCACGTTTTATCTCTTCATCGCAATGAAATTGGTGTATCTTGCGGAGTGTGTTTAATACCAATGAAAGATCCGAAAGAACTTAAAAATCACGTAGAAGAAGTTCATTCCAGCGTTCTTTCAAGACCCAATACGTGTCAAGTTTGTGGGAAACAATACGCTTCAAAATGGAAAGCGTTTGATCATACTAAAAAATGCCATGGAAAAGTATTTAGGACTTGCAAACAATGTCTAGCTGTTTTCACCGAAGATTCTGCAATTAGAGATCATTATGAAACAATACATAATATACCCAAAGATCAACTTGCAGCATTTGAACATAGATTAGATATTGGGTCGAAAAACGAAGATTTTGGAATAGAGGTAGGTTTGTAATAAGTAATTATAAACGTTACTGTAAATAATAGTAAAACTATATTTTATATAGTTGAATGTAAAATTATTATTTCTGCGTTAGTCTCCTGATATAATAGTGAAAGAAGAACCAGAGGATTTAGAATATGAAATAGATATGTGCGATGAAGATTCTAGTGACTCAAAAAGGAGAAGGTCCTTAACGGATACCTACGATTGTGAAATGTGTCCAGAAATGTTTGTAAACAGCGATGCACTTTCAAAACATTATCGTAACATGCACAATACCGATCCAGAAAGAATGTTTAAAAGATTAAAACAGGATGAACAGAGAAGAATGCGTGGTAAACTGAATTTCTCTTGCAAGAATTGTAGGCGACAATTTTGCACTAAAACATTATATTGGAACCATGTTGCAACTTGCAGGCGAAATATACGAAAAGGAGTAAGTGGCATTCTTGAACAAAAAATTAATGTACTTTGATTTTATATTAATCCAAATTCTTTTCGTAGGAGGAAAATTTATCTTTACGAAATGACATGTTAAGTAGCCAAGAAGAATTTTTGAAGAATAATAATCAAATTAAGAAAGAGGAGCCTACATCAGATTTAAATATTCCTGACTTCAATCTTTTTGAGGATATAAATTTTCAACTGTCTGGTCAGAGACCTCTCCCGAATCTTATGCCACTCACTCAGAGGTAAATACCGTAAAATACAATATAATATCTGTTTTCTCCTTTGTTCTTAATCTTAATTTATGAATAATAAGTAAATAAATAAATAAATAAATAAATAAATATATATATATATATATATCAATCACAATTTCAGGGCGAAATCTTCAATGAAATGTTCAAGAAAGGATTCCAGGAAAGTTTATGATGAATCAACAAATACAGAATGTGCTTGCGAAGTGTGTGGAAAACAATGGCCAGCAAAGAAACATTTATGGCAACATTTAATTCGTTTCCATCGAGCGGAAGCAGCAGTCACTTGTGGAGTGTGCTTGAAACTTTGTAAAGATTATGATGATTTGGCAGAACATTTGAAAGCTGCACACGAAGCGATATTGTCAACCGAAGGAAATAATTTTACATGTAAAATTTGCGGCAGGTATTGTATGCTTAGTTTTGTACTCGTACATAGTATTGTAATATATACATGATATATAATCGGGAATTTATGTTCGACAGGTATCACAATGCTCGTAGTAAATTGTTATTACACACAAGTATTCACATCGGCCATCCAGGTACTAGTACTTGGTGTCCAAAATGTCGGAAAAATATTACCGATGAAGCTGCACATTCGACTACGTGTAATACGAAGACGGAAGAAGGAGAACAAATAATGAAAAATAATGAAAAAGCGGAGGTAACTAATTACAGAAATATAAAATAATAATATACTTACTAGAATTAATGAAAGTATTTTTCTATATTAATGTTTTTACATAAACTCTTATCAAAAGGGAAGTCTAATAGCCGATGATGCGATAATTGAAGAAGTGGAAGAAGGGGATTTTGAATCTGAAGCAGAAGAAGAAGAAGCAGATACAGAAGAGTCGGAAAGTGGTAGTAGTACCGAAGCCGAAGAAGAACATGAAACGGAAGATGAATCTAGAGCAACCGGAGAAATTACTTACAATTCAGAGAGTGAGGATTCGGAAGAACTGGATAATTTAGAAATCGATGAAAAGAACATGGAGCATTATCCTTCGAAACATCTTCCAGAATCCAAAAGTACAGGTATTGAAAGAAATTGATTATCAATCTAATATTAAATAATTAAGTTTATTATAATCAACAATGAGAAAAAAATGTCGATCTTGTCAGCGTACATCTTTTAACAATCAATCGAATATACGAAAAGCTAAATATGTTATCATTATTTGCAGAAACAAAGAAACACGATGCAAATTTATCGGATGATGATGGACCTCCTGTTCTCAGTCCCATGATGCCTCTGCTTCCTGAGAATATGTCTGTAGAACAGCCGATAAGTCATAAACTAGGCCCTATAGTGCCTCTAACTGAGAAAGACGTGTGCGATTTATCAGAGATTCGAAATCGAACCTCCCCGAAATCTATGAATCTATATGAAAAACGTTTATCTAATAACGAACCTCTAGAGTTGGAATCTGAAGCATTTGCAAATCGAAGCGATGAAGATTTTGAGGATACGAAGAACGAATCTGATGAAAACACCACCGAAGAGAACGAGGATAACGAGGAGATCGAGGAAAACGATGGAATAGAATTAAACGAAGACGAAGATGTAGAACCTGGAGATAACGAGGAAATTGAGAAAAATGGGGACAGTGAACTGGTTGAAGATAACGAAGAGAACGAGGAAAACGAAGACATTGAAGAAATGGAAGAGAACGAAAGAAACGAAGGAATCGATGAGTCAGAAGAACACGAAGAAAACGAGGAAGAAGATGTTGAAGAGACAGACGAGGAAAATGAGGAGAGAGAGGAAAACATACAGTTGGATGATCTGGAAGGTGCTGTTCTAATGGTGACTGATGGGAATCAAATATTGATTCAGCAAGGAATATTAGAAGACGAGAATGAGAATTCAAACCAAGAATATGTTTATTCCGCGCTTAGATACAGTACGGAAGAGGACAGCGACGATGCAAGGAAATGAGTGCCAAATTGAGATTAAATAGCTGGAAGAAATATACGACGTGACAGAGTTGTTGAGCGTTGTTCGAAGAACGAAGAATACGTGGAAATGAATTCAATGAAAATTAAATATGTTAAGATTGAATTGGACAAAATCTAAAATCTAGTTTCCAAATAGCGTTAGCGTTAAATAATCGATATGAAATAGATCGTTCACGAAGTGGAATGTTCTACTTCTGATGGTAAGTAGAAATGACGTGAAATATTAAATGTTTAACCTTTTTTCGAATTATTTGAAGTGCCACGAATTTCCTATGCTTAAATGTTAACGACTTCTAGTATAATTAAAAATTAGTAATTATTAATTGGTAATTGAAAATAAAATATTAGAAACTTAAGAAAATATTTTACAGGTGAATATTTGTTGCATACGCATTATTAGTATAGAAATTATGTGTTCCATCGATAGGATTTTTCTTATTCTTTGGTTTTAGTTAATACTGTCGACGAAACATGTCCACGTATTCCTAAAAATTGTCAAAGATAATCGCAGTTTGTATTACTTTATTCTGTATAAAAGATACAAATGAATTATTACGTGACGTGTACCTTGGAATTCATATTGATGACGCGATAATTTGTAAATATGTTAGATTAAGTGATACAAATAGCTTTCACAAACTGTATGATAAGGGACGGTTCTTTCATTGTGTCAAGCAAATGTAAAGAAAGGTAAGATTAAAACAAAAAGAGTGAGCTTAATCCCTTACGTTACGCTATGAATTTAAAGTTTACGCAATCAATATAAAGAATTTCAAGCGTATTGAAAGTGACTATATAAGCTAATACGATATAATAAATGAACAGTCCCTGATCTCCTAGGCAACGTTTTCGTCGTATTTAAGTTTCGAATTTACAGACGCAATAAATCGGAGACTCAACTTTGAATTAATATTAGGTAATTCGATCGGTATCGATATTTCGCACGCAACACGTTCAAAATTTTTCTTATTTTATAAATCTTCAAATAAACAAATAGTACAAACGTAGCAATATACAGAGTATCTATGACAACAATATTATATTATATAATGTTAATTATATATATATATATGTAAAATATTAATTAATATATATATATATAATTAACATTATTCAAATTATAAAACGGTTTAAAATATGTTAAATTATAAGTAATTTTTTATTGAATGTTCGATTTTTGAAGAACTTGAAGAACATTGCTTGAACCTGAATATTCATTTCGAATATATACTTATCGTATTTGTCATACTGTTGCACATGTCTATGTTAATATTCTATTACTATTATTATTACCATCCTCATTCTCATTATTATATTAATACTATTATCATTTCGGTATTATATTAATATCGATTCGATTGAATTTACCTTCAGAATCTGCAGACAAAATTTCCAAAATCGATGGGTGAAGGAATCGAAACAACTTAGTGTACATAGTAGGCATTTAAGCGATTTCGTGTACAGTTACGTTATACAATACGAAAGAAAACATATTGATATGTGTGTGCATGAGCAAAGTATGATTATTATGTGATAGAAAGGAAAGGCCAGCTTCGTTACTCTTTTTACCATCGTATGTGTTAAAATACCGAAGGAGGAACTGGTAATCAATCATTTCTATTTTCCAACAAAGCTGTACAATAGTATATATCAACGAAAGGAAAAACCTCGATAATAATCATCTAGTAAACATTTTTCTAAACGTACTAAACATCTTACTGCACTTATCCGATACATATTCGTTCAGTTTCTCTAGAAAGTCACCGTTCCGTTACACCTTATCAGCCTTAGAGTTCGTACGTAGTTTAGGATAGTAAATGACATTAAGTTCGTTTGAATTATTCATTACTCCAGTGTCATCGATAACGTCCAAAGTAAAATGGTAGCAAAGTAGAAACGCTGTTTCCCATTCTCTATCGGATAGTTCTCGGTGATACATTCCTTAATTCATGTTTAATATTCTTTCTTTTCTTCTTTTTCTATGTTCTTGTTTCGTTTGTTATTTATTCGGGGCATTCGCTTCCTTTCCAGCGTGTTAGTGCATAAGAAATGAGAATGGCGATTCGCATTTAACGTTTGTAACGATTATAATAAAAATTACTAAGTTGATTAATTTCCTATTTTTATTTCAATCCTGAAAAAGGCATAAAAAGAATGGTCTGAATTACTAATCTTATATTATATAAAGTATCTTTTCAAATATAAAAGTATGTGCATAATTTAAAAATTGTATCGTTCCTTGAAATTGTAGTTCAGCAAACGTTATGTGTTATAGCACATGGATAGATACAGTTTTGGTGCACGATATTGATCGAGAAACAAAATTCAGAAATATTGAAAAGAGTTTGATTCTTATTCATATCTATCGAGTAACAATATCTAATATATATATATAACACGTATTTCTTCTTATTTTTCCAACGTTGATCAACATTCATTTTTTCTACTTTTACATCGATGTAACTGTAATGCAACGTACAGTGACGCAACTATCACTAATAAATAAAATAAGAATTAAATAAAGTATTCTTTTACAAAGAAAAAAATTATTGTAAATTATGCGTAGAATAAAGGTACGCGCCGCCCTCTCTCATTAGCATTGAAAAAATCTTTTACAAGATAAGATAAGAAGACGTATAAAAAGACCTATATAAAACCAACCTCCGTTATAATTTTTATAAATATCTTAATAAAAAACAACTTTTTTCTGATTTAGATTTCCGATTATGAATTATATTAATAAATTAATTATTTTATGGTTTACTGAAACTGAAAAAAAGAAAAATTACCTGTAGCAAACCTACTGGCTTTTTTTTATCAGCATATTCATAAAATATACGTTAATTCACGAATATCAATTTCTATTCTATTTTACAATTTAACAAACTGGACAAATCGTATATTTACGTATATTTACGTATATTTACGTATATTTACGTTTATAATTAAGTTTTTATAGTTGATCGATAATTCTTATATTAAGAAGAACATCTTGTAAATAATGCATTCTTTTTTTTTTTTTTTTTTCAATAACTTTTTAAAACAATTTTCTTCGAAAAAGCAAAGATTTTTACTATAAATTTAGTTTAAAAGTCTTTTTTTATATTTAGATTCGACCAGTAGTCAAATAAGTAATCTGTACTTGGAGCAGAAAGCACGATGAGAAACGAAATCGATTGAACTTGTGTAAAAAGATATTGATTAATTTGTTAAACGAGAAATTGTATAATGTGGAAAATATTTGAAATATACAGATACAGCCTGTAGTAAATCGCACTGATGATGTTGGACGAAGCAAAGAGTGTTGTTTCGAGGGCCTTCGGAGCGTGGCTCGAAGCAAAAGAAGGAGGAGGGTTTCGAGAAATCGGACGATTGCTTTATTAAGACGTCAGAAGGTACAGGATAGGCCGGGCCTGCGGTCGTTATTGCCCCGACCGGGTTCTCGCTTGGGACAATTGCTTCGAGAAGATCAAAAAGACCATCGAGAGAAACTGACAGCAAGAAGGAAAGGGAGAAAAAAGACGGTGAGAGGGAGAGGCAAACAGAGGCAGAAAACGAGAGAGACGGATAGAGAACAAAAACCGTCATACCGAACCTTCGTGTGCTGCTCTCAAAGTTGAAATACTGTTCCGAGCTTGCACTTTCTAGACATTGTTGTAACGTATTCCACCGCAGTTAGATATCCTAATCCACGCTAATCATGAATATAGCATGCGTTTAGTAGGTCTCGATTTGATATTTTTTATGCTTGTTCAGTCGACAAGTTGTTCCTACGTCGTAAATAGACTACGGTTCACTTTGAGTATTTTTTATATCTTTTTAGGATAACGGTGTCCTAAAGAACAAACGCTTAAAAGAAGAAAGTCTGAACGTGATACTTTCCTAAACAATTTTTTTTTAACAAACATCTCGTACAATCCTTGCGTTAAGTTTGCTAGAGATAAAATAAAATGATGATTTTTTAAATTTCACGCCAACTATCAAATTTCGTAAACTTTTTAGGTACTTGTGTCCCCGTTTAATATTTAATAAAATTTAATAGGTAATGGCTCCCGTTTATTATATAGCAAATTAAAGTGCCTAGATTGTTAATCAGATTATCGCAATACTCGTTTAATGTTGTTACCAAAGTATTTACATAGAACGAAATAACTAACATTTGCTTGTTCAGATAAATTTTATATCATCCTGTTACGTGAGCTATCGTTCTCGTATCTCCGTTTTATATCAGACGACCTATTTCCTCCATTCTAGCATAAATCGTCCGTGCCGCATCAGAATTTCCTGATCTACATCTCCCATCGTATGCCCTGAATTACAGGAAGTTGATTTCAATGGCTACCTTACTTTGATCAGACTGAAATTTCAATCCTCGTAATTCACGTCGGAGCACGTTGTTATGTTATTTCTTCTGATTCGCATGCGTCGAATGCCATAAAAAAACAGAACGAGGAAACAGATTGATGAACAGATTGAGAACCGAGTAGGATTTTTTACCTCGTCCAGCAAAACTTACGGGGGACATTGACAGAGAACATCGATCCCGAGTAAACGAAAACGGATAATCGTTTAATTATGATATCCTAAGTAAACTGAGACACGCGCGCTTCTTGCCGACCTACCTAATCCAACAACAAATATCATCTCGTTTAATCTCCTCGTCTTAACTTAAACTTAACACTTTACGCTTTAATTAAAAAGATAACAGATTAAACGTGTGCCTCATACAGAGAAACCTATGTGCGTGAATAACAATTTGTTTATTCTTATCCAGTAATAAAATCAAGCGAAGAAATAAGGAGATACAAGAAATAGAATTTCCATAATTTCATATATAATTTAATAACGCGTAATAGACAGAATGTCGTCGTTTCCTTCTGGGCTCCTTCCCTCTCTACGGAATCGATTAACCGGTTCAATTTGTACTCAAACGGCTAATCTCCTTCGCTGTCCGCAGACAGCTCTTCGTTTAAAGAAGTGAAATTGAGTTGAGAGTCGCAGCAGCCCGGTGAACGCTCGTGGTAGGGAATAGAAGTAGTAAGGGGCCTGAAAGGGAACCCGATGGAAGGTCGGCACTGGAAGAAGAAACGTAAGAAAGAACGGAACGCATCTAAATGCCGGACTGTTCAACGTCGTTCTGTGAAGGGTACCGGGGCGAGGACGGGGGTGAAGAGAGCAGTGTTGGAACCAGGCTGGTGTCTCAATCAGCCAAGCAGGTTGGGGCATCTTGGACCCCTGTGGGTGGAGGATAGAGCTAGCAATGGCCGTGAACTATCCTCGAAATGAAAACAAAACTCCTGAAATTATAAACTTTCATCAAATATCAAAGTTATATTTGATAAATAACATAGAGTCATTACGAAGGTATAGTAAACTATCGGATATATAATAATATTTTTCCTTCTGTTAGTAGAAAAATTCTAACTTTTCATAATTTCGTAGAATTTCTTAGAATTTTCTAATTTATAAACCTGTTGACTTTTTGTTATTTTACTAAACAGTTTAAAAAATTTCATCTCTTGTTTCAGCATGAATCGCATAGTTCACAAATTTGTGGTAAGAAATTCCTTGACATGAAATTTATTTATGATAGTGTTCAAACTTTTGATTTTAATCAGGGCTTAAATCTATCGGTAATCCTTTCGGTCCCGGGCCAGTGACCAATGGTGGGGGGGAAAGAGCGACGCGCGCAGCTTCTCGGCGCAGCGGGGCAGGCCGTCACAACTCAATCTAGTGTCTCGGTGACCGTGCGTTCGTAAGTTTCTCTTTTCCTCTCTTTCCGCATAGTGCGTTATAATTCTTGACACGGAGTCGCAGTTTTCATTGGCAGATTAGATTGTATCTGGGATCCTATATTTCCATCTCTCTAGGCTACTAAAACAATGTGATTGTTCGTAAGGTTTGTACCTTTAATATCTGTTTGTATTATCTTAGTAAACAATATTATTTCCTACGTATCGGATGTGTTTATAAAGACATTTCTCGGTAATTCTTGGGATGTAGATATATCGATGCTTGTTTTGTTTATTCAACCTCTAAAAGAGAATACATGATCGATTAATTAAACTTTCATTTTATGTATTTGATAAAATTCTTTGAAGCTTTTTCTTTTTTTTTTTTATTTTTAGTATTTAATAAAGTTGTTGCTGCTGGAAATAGTAGAAAATAAAGCATTTTTATTTTGATGACAGATATCAAATATAAACAAGATTAATGTTAAAATTGATTATTGTCAGTAAGATATGAAATTTAAATTGTAATGTCGATTGTTTCTGTACGTTGGATTTTATTACAGTTCGTAATAGACGACGATATTTTAATTCTTTAAAAATACAAAACACAACTGTCCTAAAGTAAATCCATTAAATTGGTAAGAAAGTATCATTATAATTTGCATCTTTATAGAGATGTCAAGCAACTAAATTCATATCATATTCATATTTAATATTTACTCAGTGTCATAATTTAACAGTTGTGAATAATATAATATCGAGTAATACGTAATTTAAATGCAAAATAAACAAAAATATATCTATAAATTAATAAAGAAATATTTTTCAACGAATAACATAGCTAAGAATTTATAATGAAATAAAATTTTTCATTGAATATTCTGTATTAGTATTTTACTACGTAATATAACAATCGTCACTATATATGCAATAATATATTTATTAGCCAAAACTTTGACAAAAATAAACTTGAGAAAATCACAACAATCTGCATTCTTAATATAATTAGTTATGAAAACAAATAAAATTATATTTATAGTTTATGATTGTCGTGTTAATGTGATTTTATAGTTTAATTTTTGTTCTGTACTGAACTAATCGCGCCGATTAAAACATCGATATTGATTGATAATTTTGCACAAGTATGTAACAACGTATACATTTCTATTCTGAATGCACTTATGATTACTGATGCGTATTTGAAAAAAGAAGGCACGAGTCTTTATTAAGATAATATAACGATTAATATACATAATGTGTTATAATGTACTAATACATATAATTAATTGATACAATATATATTTATTAAACAAAAGATTATATTTCTATTTATTTGGAATAAATTATATATCTAAAATTACGACTTTCGTTATTGCAAACGTTGAACTTGATTTTAAAGGATAGGACATTTGTAAAAAGAACTCGTTAATTTATAATTACTGACAAATTTCTTTTTCTTTTTTCTTTTTTTCTTCTTTTTCTTTTTCTTAATAACAATTAATTATCATTTAACAGTAAAATCGACGATGACTAAAATAATATAATATTTGCACCAAAGAAAACAAAGTGGAAGGTATATGAATCATAATACATAATACAAAGGAAGAGACAAGAGGAAGTTCGTGTTCTCTATAAAGAGTCAAAGAGAATTCTTCGAAATACGCTACTTCAGATCTATCTAAGATCTATCAGATCTAAAGAAAACAATCGATTATTTTGATCGTTTTAATAATCCTAATAATACCAGTCATTGATAAGTGTTAAACGAGCGTTCTATCTCGTCTGAATAGTTAGGTCTCGTAACCTGTGTTCGTTTAAGCATTTATTTCTTAGTATGGAAGAAAAGAAAATCTCTTGCGAATAGAGGATCACGATCACCATCGATCGACTTAACGGCTTAATTGAATGAGATCAGCAGAATCATAAGCATCGATCGAATATTGCCAAGAGCAACGATTAAATTACCATGTACCCTAATTGGTAACTGTTTCGACATCTCTTTCTCTTGATGCGTGTTTCATTCGAAACGAGATTTAAACTCGAGTGTAAAGTAAAGTTGATGATCACTGAAGGTCTATAGGGCTGGCCATCTGTCCCTCGTTGCCACGTCTGCAACGTCTTGGTGGTCCATTTTGGGGCTGGTGCGCAACAGCATCGGCACTAGCGCTGGCAATGAAGCGCTCACAGGTAGAATCTACCCCCTCTCTTTCTCTCACTATGTATGCGCGCTCGCGCACGTGCTCTCTTTCATCCCCCTTCTCTTTGCTGTACTCTGCTTTTTTACTGGTATCAGTTGAGAATAGTAGAGAGAAAGAGAGGGAGAGTAGCAAAGCGGGAGAACATTCAACCGCGTTCTTCTGCTAGAACTTCTAACAGTGGCCCTTTCTGTTTTCTCTTACTCTATTGATTGGATACATTGAAAATTAAAGCACATAGATCTCTGTGTCCCAGCGATTGCGATGTAATCGGCGATAGAGTGATTCTACGTGAAAAAATACGAGACTTTGTTTTCGAGAAAATCTAATTTGAAAATTTGTCAAGTATACTTGGCTAATTACAGACTAGGTATGAGTAAACAATCGACAGGATGTTATTCTACCACATCCACGATTGCTTGTACAACAAGACGAGAGTATTATTTTCCAACACAATCGCGATTAGTAACTTTACGAAAGTTCTAAAGTAAAAAGACGATTGTTTCTGCGATTGAAGGAAGAACAAAACTTTGGAACGTTTCTCCTTTTTTAAGTCACATTTTCTATTATTTGCTGGTACTAATTCAAGTAAATATAAAAAATTCTTGCCATATTGCCATATTGTAGCTATGATAAAACATTATATATATTATGTCATGGATCAGTAATACGTTAGTATGTAGTAGCAGAAATTTTGAGAGATAAAGCTACTAACTTTCATTTACCTTAAATGATAGATATTTTAATACATAACTACAGCGATGTTTGCTGCAGAAAAGGCGAATAAAATAAAAATAATATCGATTTTCAAATATTTTATAAGCAATGAGAATAAAATTGCCGAATCTCTTAGAATTTTTAGATTTCTTCGTTCTTTTACATTATTAAGACGTCAAACGTTTTCAAATTATAGATGTAGGAAAACATTAAAAAAAAAAAAAAAATTTAATACAAATAGGAAAAACTTGTAATATTTAAAGAGTTGAAATTACGTATATGATTTCATAGTGGCGCATTTATGATTCCTTAAGTTGAGTAGCAAAAACTTCCCTATTAACTCGAATGACAAACAGAGATCCGACTTATTTTAAGATCACCATGGAATATCTCTTCCTGTTATGCATCCGTTACAAGAATCTGCAAATACATACTTGGCACCGAGCACAATGCTGAAAATGCAAGTTATGCACATCTATTGCTATAAGCGCTACAAATCTTATAATGATAATAAACACGTAGACAAGATAAAATTATTATTCACTTCGTTTCTTTAAAGCAATCTGTAATATTAAAAAAAAAAAAAAAAATATGAACAGATTATTTTTAGTTAATCTACAATTATAACACTAATTGATAACAAATTAATAAATATAAACAATAACGTCATTTGAGTCATTTATAACACATTTTTTATAACACGTTCAAGCGTTCTTTGTACATTCTATCACTGTTGTGTATCATAGGGGAAGATAGGGCAAGATGGAAAATTGTTGTTTACAAGAAACAGTGGATATGTATTACCGTGCACACAAAATGAAAACAAAGAGGTCATCAACAGGAGTAAATATCAGTATGAAAATATCGACGTGAAAGATTACACGTGTCATAAATTACAACGCAATTTATTCCAAATTTTCTAATTTTGTCATAAGCATACATAAACCTTGCAATAGCGTTTTGTGCAATTGTGTATATTTTTTGTTGATCTGAAAATGGCAAATTCATATACTTCATAAGTTGTTCTTTCACAAACGTAGAATTTTTGGTATAAAATAATTTGTTATTTTATAAAAAGACGCGTAAAGTATTAGCAAGATGTTACGGAGCAAGATGGGATTGGATGGACGAGTGAGTGAATTTTGTCGACAATGTTTCACCAAGAGACGACGTCGTCTCCATGCCATGACCATCCCAGAACGTAACGTCGACTAAAAAGGGAAGAGAAGCAATCAACATGGAAAATTGAAATTTTAACCCTCTTCGTAACCATATAAGAACAAGAACTGTTTCAGTCTAAGAAAGCATCTACAGAGAAAAATGAAAGGAAACCTAGCAAACGAGAAGGAAAAAATATCAGAAAGTTCGAGAATAGCTCCAAATAAACTAGAAGTATAAGGAAATAGAGGTTTTTTGTCTTCGGTTATTCTAAAACATATTTAATAAATTATATTTCAACTATAATTGATAGAATATAATTAGATGAAATACGATTGATTAAAAAAAAAGAAAAAGAAATGATTATTGATTTTTAATTTTTATAATATCAGACTTTTTCTATGAATTTAACAGTGAATATATATTGGATGCAAAAGTACTTCAATAAATGTTATATGAAAAACATATTCGATTTTCTTCGCATTTCTTCTTAGCTACATATACCGTCTCACCCTCCTTCCTCTACACGATCAAATCAAAAATGAAAGAAAGTAATATGTATATGCTAAGACAGCACGTGAAACGTTCGTTCGAAACGTCCGATAATCGTACATATACGCTATTAAGTTACTGAGAAAACAGAACGGTACAAAGTGGCCGATGAATATATTAGTCTCATATATACATACATAAATATGATAAAGCGGAATTAAATTATAATTATATTGTAACTATATTTTTTTGTCATTTATAAATTCATATGGAATCCTTGAAATTAAACCTGTACCAATTTGCAACTGTTTTAGAAAGATGTCACGTTGGTTCGATCAACCGAGGATACTCCTGATAAGTGTGATATTGTTTAATACTGTAATGTGGAATACAGCGAAAAGTTCGATAATAAAGTGCGAGGAAGCAAAATTAAAATGCGCCTTCAGAACAGGCTGTGGCGCAGCTCTGCAACATTATCTTACGGGTTGTGCACCCGTTCTTCAAGGGAATGATTGTTCCGAAACCTGCCAACATGCCCTTATTGCTCTTACAAGCACCGATGAGGGCAAAGAACTTATGACAGTACTTATTATATTATCTCTGCTTTTGATAAAAAATAAATATTATTTATTCTGATTAATATCAATGTAAAAAATATTCAACGATACAACACTGACAACGAATACTTTAAACTAATATTTTATTCTACGCAAATTTTTTATAAGCGTAACAATTTTAGAATACAAATTCAAAAACGTATACAAATGTTTATAAACGATATGCCAGGTTACTTGTTTCATTAAAGTATTTATAAAACAATAAAATTTCGTCGGTTATAGTTTCTTTTTTCTTTCTTTCTTTCTTTCTTTCTTTCTTTTTTGTCTTTTCCTTTTAATAATAAAGATCAAGCCATTTCAAGATACCGAATTTAATTCGAATCAATAAATTTATTCCCTGTATTAATCTTAATTTCTTGATCTTGAAGTTGTATCATTACGTCTATTTAAATTTTATTTGTATGTACCTTGCTTATATGGAAGATACAATTTTTTAATGAACATTTATATGTTGTTTTTGTTACTTAGTGTGAATGTGAGGATGAATTATGTTCGGAGTCGAAACAAAGAGTAGAAATATGTAGATCGTCTGTAACAATGGCAATGAATAGGACAAGGGTGTCCTGCAGAATAGCAACTTGGATTTGTAATGCAGACGCTCTTTGCCAAACTGCGCTTACGTATTACAATAAATATTGCAAGAGTATGTTTCAAGGACGAAAATGTACTAGACGGTAAATATGTTTTTTTTTCTTCTTTTTTTTTTTTTTTTTTTTTTTTTTTTTTCTTTAATATGAAAATAAATAAAATCTAGAAAATATGTGATACAAAGTTACAAAATAATTTATGTAATACACAAATGACTTCTTAAGGCAAATATTTTAGATGTAGAAATTCGATAAATATCTTAACAAGACAAGAAAAGGCTGCAAAATTGAATACATGTCAGTGCGATGGTTTTGAAGAATATGATTGTAAAGGAATCCATAGAAATATGAATCTTTTATGTTTTGGAAAAATACATCATGGTTATCGTGATGTTAATGTCGAGGATGATAGGGAAAGTGAATATCTAACACCAAACATGAGTCTTAGAGGAAACGGTGTTCAAATATTAATGGACAGAGAACTATTTTTACTTTCTTTATTAATTTATCACATACTTAAAGCAACAAGACAAGGCAAGATCACTCGTTATATTATTCTTTCTCGCTTTGAAATATATACTACCGCGCATAAAATAAATTGTGATTATTTTACAAATAACATAAGCATCTAAATTTTGTAGATTGTGATACTTTAAAAAAATTGAGTTTAAATATTTAATTCTAATTTATCGAAAATTCTATTTTTTCAGACTGATGATTAGAAAGAATCCAGAAAGATGTCCAAAAAGCAACAGTATTCCATGAAACCAATGACCAAAGATCTTTATCGACATTTTTAATCAATATTTGAACAATTTAATACTGGTATTAATGGATTACTTTTTCAATATGATAAATAATTTAACAGCATGACTAACGAACGAATGCATAACTACTTAGAAAATATTTTCATGGATTTATTATGAAATTTGCACAAATGGAAAAAAAAACAGAGAGGAAGAAGTCTTGTACAGTAAAAATATTCTATAGTGATTGTATTATAGTATCTATAATTGAATAATTCGTTGCAAGTATTTAGTTATAAATCAGTTTTATTTATTAAGATATAATTATGTAAATATCTACATACCGAAATACCATCTTTCTCTTTTTTTTTTTTTTTTTTTTTTTTTTTTTTCTATCAGATTCATATTCTCGAAAATTCTTCTCTTGTAGAAAAATATTTTCTTAAAAGGATCTCCAACGCAAACATATTACATTTATTTTGGAAAAAATATAATTATTAACGTTTATTCTACTAAGAAAATATTATGAAGATAATAAAACAATTCTGTCGTGAATTGTTTTCCAAGAAAGGACTGTAAATAGATTAAGAAATTAATGTAAAGAACAAAAAATTCTTTAAGAACAAAAAATTTTCGGGATACATACGGTATATTGTTATATTTATGCGAGTTTGAGCGTGTGTAAATGTTTTTATACTATTTTTAGATATTTGTTTTTATATCTAATTATGATTAACTCAGACCTTCAATAATGATTTGTTAAAACATTGTTAATAAAAGCATAATTGAAGTTCGAAGTTTTTACAGTTTGTATTCTAATTACATGAAAAGTTACCGAGTAAATAAATTAGAAAAAAAAGGTTATATAAAGTGATGTACTACAAAAAAATTTACTAAATATAAATTGTCTACAATTTTATTATAATTTATGGAGTTCAAATATTTCAAAGACTCTTCAATATTATCTAGTACTTATTTTTATTGTATAATATTTAATTGATATTATGACAAGGAGTAGATTTATATCTCATTAAATTTGAAATATTAATAAATGTATTTACAATCTTGTGTTCTTGAAACTTAGTTTCATTGCTTATTTGTTCTTATAAAGAGTACAACGCTTTTACAAAATTTTCGTGTACCTGATATTAAATATAAGAAAGTGTAACATGAAGCGTTTTTCATGATTTTATTGGATCATTTTATTAATTAAATGTATCGAAAAAATAAACGATCTAAGGAAATCCGTCGTCATCCTCTTCTGCCATTTCCTTAGCAAGCTCTAAATCTTGTTGTTCTCTTTCTCTACGTTCTTCGGCCGATTCAAGATCTTTACCATAGGATTTTGGAGGATACCTCATAGCCTTAACACTTTGATTGTGCAAGTCTAAACAGAAAGTAATTCTTTGATGAAACGCGAGTAATGGTTCTTTAGTACAATAAATATCTGTAGTTTCTTTGCTACGCATGTATCCATTTTCTGGTTCTAAGGTAGCTTCAATTACACCGTCTCTAATAGCTTTAGCAACAATAAATTCAGCATCGACACTAGAATCCAAACCAAGCTTCTTTGCGATATCTGTGGGAGAAATTCTGGAATAGGACAGTCCGATTGACCTAATTGCAGTTTTAATAACATTGTGCCTCAATCTCAGGATTAAAGTAAATGTATGATCGGCTCTGAATTGTGGGCCAAAGTTTTCTAAAACTTCCCCAAAACGTTGAAGATTTCCTAAACGCACAGCCTGAGTCAGTTGGAAATATGGAGCTAATGCACGACGCATAGCGGCTTGTCTGAAAGTTTGACGCTCTGGAATATCTCCAAGTAAAAGTTCCACGGTTACAGCCAGTTTTTGTACTGTTTGACGGAAACCTACTGCAGTACTTTGTGGAGCTTTTCTAAGAGCCTGTAAGAAAGATAAAACATTAATTTTAAATTACACAATTTTTATTCCGAGTTTTATCTCTTCTGATAACATTTTGATTTGAAATTTATATACTGAGAAGAATATTGACTTACCTGTACTAAATACTTATGTGCAGCAGAATATTCTAATCTAGCAGCTTTGATGCGTCCCAAATAATATAAAAATCTAGCCCATTCGTTATTGCTGGCAGATTCTGGGAAAGTTGATTTCAGTACAAGTTTATCTGCCTGATCATACAAATTATAATGTAAATAGTTTCGTAATAAACAATTAATTAATACAGCCTGTCCTTCAAAGTCATTTCTAAGCGTTGCTGTTCTCAATCTCAAGTGCAATATTCCGCGAATTTTATCCAGTCTTCCAATTAGTTCATATGCCCTTGAATAATAGAAATAACATTTGGCAGCAATCAGGTCAATTGTACGTCTATTTTGAGCAATAATTTTTTGCAACAATGCCTCGGAGCATTGAACAGCTTCTTCGTGTTTTCCAGCATCGATTAAACGTACGAGAACTAGTAAATGAATGTAAGTATCAATTTCAGGTAGTGGAGTTATGGTAGAAATGCGAAGTTTCTGCGTTTCTTCAAATTCAGCGGAGTCTTCTAACCATGACAATAATGCATCACGTTCGGCGCATGGTTTAGGATAAAAACTTAGAATTACTCCACGTAGGACGTTCGAGTTTAATCTGCGACGTGTATTAGGTAGTGTACGCAAAGCTCTTAAAATAAAACGTGGTTCTTTGCTTTGTACAGCTTTCTCTATTTGACGAGCATGCTCGCGTATATCATATATTGTTTGAAGATCAGCATCTTTTTTATCACAAACATCCCCATCACCATTTTGACCCTCAAAGATTATTTCAACATCCATAGCTTCAGGATTTTTAGCCGTAGGTACACCCATTTTAGTTTCTCTATGGAAATTAGATTTCTATTAAGCACAATATTCTAATCTTATCACGTACAATATCATTTAATTTTTACAAGCTTCTCAACGTAGACGTTTGTGCGTGTCGTGTGCGTGTTCGTGTGCGTGTGTGTGTACGTATACCTATAATATCCAACTCATTGTATCACATTATCTAATAAAATAATTTTGTAAATTATCCAATATTTATAAAAAGTATTATACAAAACTAAAAATATGAAGCTAGATTTAAACTTTGTAATAAAGAATTTAATAACCAAATTCAAACTTCTTTGCTGTCAATTTAATATGGTATTCTCTTTAAATAAATCTTTCACATTTTATGATTTTATTATTTGATATAAGACTTGTAACGTGTAAAAGTAACAACAACTGAAAAGTAAGAGTAACATTTTACATTCACCTTTGCTTTTAAACTTTTGCAGAAAAACTGAAAATTCTTAATACAAGTGCAATTCTACGTTTTCATCGCACCAATTCACAGTTGTACGTGTCACACACCAACCATCAGCAAAAAATTTAACGAACTTCTAGCTAGGGTTTTTCGCCTTTGAATAAATTTTTTCATTTTTCTGCAACTTATCATAATATCTATCAAAATTATTAAAATTATTGTTAATATTTAAACAATTTCTTATGTATGAAACTTTGTATTTGCTATAAATTATACATAATATAAAATTATCCGATATTAAATGTATATAATCTGTAAATATATGTCGCAAAATTTTCTTCATTAAAAGTGTTTAATATTTTAAACATTTTATATGGAAAGATTATTTACTTTTTTATTGTAATAAATCGTCGATAAGTAGCGTAACCCAATGGTTTGTATAATTCAATCACTGTTGGCCATCTAACTGAATAATTAGGCCAATGGATAAGAGAGCGATTAGTATACGATCATATTCGTGGATTAAGTAGGCATGAGATAACGTTGGTGGCAAATAATACAATATTTTTAATTATGATGATGTAAATAATTGTGTTAAAGTAATATCAAGGATTTCACTTATTAGTTTTCATGTCACATGTCAACATGAATTTAAGCAAAAGCGAAAAATTGTTGGCCGCTAAGAAAAAGGTATAATGTTTTGAAGTATTGTATAGCTACATTAGTATCTTTTTTAATATTCAATTTACGTACAAAAAATTTATACATATATTTATAGGACTTCGTAAGTTCTAGCAACATTTTAATTATTCATTCTCTTATATTTTTGTATCTTTAAATATTTAGATTATTTTAGCTGTCAAACGCTTATTGAATTTTAATTTTACATAATATTTACCCTTTAAAACGTAAATAAATAATTTGGAAAATCTTACGGCTTCATAAGTTGGTTTCTTTCATAAGTTAGATTAGTACAACAAAATGTTACCGTTACTTATATTTTATAAAACTTCCTTTTTGTTAGCTCAGGGAATTTCAATTAAGAAAAATGCAAAATAATCCAGATGATTCTGCGAAACAAAAACGTCACTCTGTCAATTCATTACCTTCGCAGGTGAAATAAATTTATATATTATAATAATAATTATGATATCTTTTTATTTAAATCCATGTTCAAATGCAATTACATTTCTCCTTGTAATCTTTATTATATTTTAATTGTTGTAAAATGCAAACAGTTTTTAAATTAATTTGTTAAATTTTGCAGCATCAAAACGCAGAAACTGATACATCACATTTAGAAGGTTTAACTAATGCATCGACAATAGGAAATCTGGAAAATGATATAGTTCAAGAATTTCAAAAAGATGAAGTACTATTCACAAATTCGTTGGTAACTTCAGAAAATACCATAAATCATGATAATGTACATTATTCTACAGAAGAAACTAACAACACAGAAAGTGTACAAGAAATTAATACATCAGAGGCAACGAGTAAAGTGGATTTTTATGATCTTCCAAAAGTACAAAAAGAACATCTCTTGGAGATGGCTTCTGCAGTTGCAGATGTTTTAACAAATGAATCAGAACATATAGAAACATCCCTTGATACTGACTTAATATATCATAATCAATTTTTAAGTCCTTATATGGAAGAGCAGAAAAAAGTTGTTAATGAATTGCATATTGAGCTTAGTAATGCTGTAAGTGTATATATGCATATAAATTTTGTAAAAAGTATCTAGATCTAAACGTTGAAAACAGAAATAGTTCGGAAATAAAATTGTTTTAATAATTTAATTAGCGTAGCAGGATTTCAGAGTTAGAAGCCAAATTAGAAGGAAAAGAAACAGAATATCAGATAGAATTGGCACAAGAAATAAATCCTTTAAAAGAGCAACTTCAGGTTCATACTCAGACTACTGGCATTCTAATAGCAGAAAAAGCAGAACTTACCGCTGCTCTTAGTCAAGCTCAACAAAGCATTAGACAAAGTTCAGGTTTGTTATTTTAACTAATGAGATCTTCTAGGCAGGCGTGTCCGCTTATGTACGTGATTATAAATTTTTAATAAATTAAAAATTAATATACTTTTTAGAGGAATCTGAAGAAATGACAAGAAAATTAAAAAATTCACAAATTCGCATAGCTGAATTAGAGAAAGAAACGTATACTGTAAAAAATAGTAATGAAGAATTGAGGAAAAACATTCATCAATTACAAAGTGAATATGATTCTCTTAATAACAGATTTTTTGAATTGAAGAAAGAGAAAGAAGATTTGAGTTTAGAAGCGTCAGAATTAAGGCAAAAACTGAATTTGAAGAAAACAGAATTAATTGCTGTTCAACAAGAACTGCAAGAAAAAACAGCATTGCTTTCATTAAGCGAACTTAGAATACAACAGGTAATAATACATGTGCATTATCATTGGTTAACTATATGTGAAACATTTTTCACATACTTCTTTGCCTTTGTAGATGAAAGTTGCTACAACAACAGAAGAGGAGAAACATGCGGTAATTCTTTTGGAGCAAGAATTAACACAAACTAAAGAAGCTCTGAAAATTGTTAATGTTGAAAAGGATGAAGCCAATAAACAGTACCAGAATTATGTTAAACAATTAGATACCCAGCAGGCAAAATTATTAGAAGAGGTATTTTTATATTATCTGTAATGAAATTTGAAGGCGCAACGAAATATGATAAATCTTTTAAAAATTAAATGTCATTTATAGATAAAAACACAAAGAGGTGGTATAGAAGATTTACAACGTAGAGAACAAAGTTGTATACAAAGAATTTCAGAGCTTGAGCAACAATTACAACAAGAAAGAGAAAAAGCAGGGAATTTATCGTCTTTACAGGATCGTAAAGACGAAACAGATAATCTCTTGAAAAATATAGACGAACTTACATTGGAACAAGAAAGGCTTCACATTTTATTATCTGAGAAGGTAGCATTTTCGTATTAATTTCTACTATAGAGAGTAAATGAAAATTATTTAAAATTACATCAATTTATTGATTAATTAAAATTTTCTTCCATATATTTAGGATTCGCAAATTGAAATGTTGACAAAAAATCTAAATGATTTACGAGATGCGAATAATCAAGGAGCAGAAGTAACAAAACTAGTCAATGCTCTCGAAAGTGAACAGTTAGGGGCATCGAGAGCAATTCATCAAAATCGACAATTAAAAGAGCAACTAACTGATATGGAAAATGCGTTTGTTTCTTTGGTAAGCGTAACATTAAATATTGGTAAAACGTATTAATGATACGTGGTAAATAAGAGTAAATAAACTATATAAATTTTTAATAAAATTTCAAGAGTAATGCTAAATTGGATTTAACTGAACAACTTCAAGCAGAGCGTTCTATAGGAAGAAAGTTAAACGTTCAATTAAATAACGTAGAAAGTGAGTTGGGACAACTGAAAGAAAAATTAAAGGAAAAAGAAGCTATTCTTGAAGAGGTTGAGAAAGAAAGACTTCAAAATGCTCAAATAGCGGATCAAATACAGCATTATCAAGCTCAATCGCATCATGCAGATACTTTCCAACGAGAACTTCAACATGCTATAGTAATTATTTGTTTAATTATATTAAAAGATTTCCTGCATTGATGTTAAACATTTTTCTTGCTCTATTTCTGTTTCAGATTACTATAGAAAGATTAGAAAAGGAAAAACAAACGCTTATGGAGAAATTGAAAGAAAAAAATGTGGCCAGTTCCATCTCCGAAGTTGATTCACATTCTGTGAATGCTAATAATAATGTATCAAAATCGGAAGAGAAAGTACATGTAGAAAGCTCAAACGAAAATGATGTTATAATATCTGAACCTGTAAAAAAGCTTGAACAAAGATTTAAAGAAACAATGGAACGAGTCGCAGAGCTTACAGAAGAGAAACAGAAGCTTGAACATCTCGTTTTACAGCTTCAAAGTGAAACAGAGACAATAGGTACGAATAGATGGTTTTTAAATAATTATTTACACTCTAACTTTATCTTTATATTCATAGAATTATCTCCCTTTTTTTATTTCTAGGGGAATATATAACATTGTATCAAAAACAAAGAGCTGTTCTACAGAACAGAGCAATAGAAAGAGAACAGGTATTTCGACAATTACTTGAACAGAGAAATCAGCAACAAGAGCAATTACATAAATTGAAAGTTTTGGTTAGTGACTTTCTTAGCAAAGAATACATATGTTCCAATGGAACAAAACGTATAGTTGAAACAGGTACTTATAATATAATGATATTGTATTAATCAAAAGAGATTAACACGTACTGCAACTTAATAACCATTATTAATTAGTCGAAATTTAACGAAACAAATTATTTTTCAGCAACGGGTTCTAGTGATTCTGTAACTATTAACGGAAAAGAGGAAGTAATAGATCCACAAGTAGAAAATAAAAGTGTTTCGGAACTCCTAGATGTTCTAACAGAGATAAAAGATTGTAAAGATTCCTGTATGTTTGAACCGAATTTTCATCCATGTCCTTGGTGTTCTGGAAAGTTGCTTACAGTATAAAGCATATGTTATGTATATATCTTATACATTTTTTAGTATAGAACATTAATATAAAATTTTTAATCGACGACGATTTGTAGAACAATTGTATATAGGGTAAAATCCATAAAAATTGCAATTTGTAAGTGATTGATATGAAAAAAGGAATGTTTCCCTCAAAAGCAATTGCTCTTTTCTATAAGGTATGAAAGAAAAGAAAAAAGAGAAAAAAAAAACATCATTTAAGCCTAAAATATTATTTAAGGAATTGTTGAGGATATATAAAGTATTTTTTAAGTAATTATCTTTTTCCGTACATGCTTTATTGCTTTCTTCTTAATGAAAAATATATATTTCTCTACAAAAAGTAAAAATTAGTTCTATTCTAAATATATTAAATAAAGAAATATATGAAATTTTATATTCAAAAATATTTTATTTTACATGTTTAAAAAAATCAAATTTTTATCATTGTTAATTTCTATTATAATATCTATATCCTATATATTATAAGAATTCTATTATCTCAATCTAAGTAAATTTAACGTAAAAAGTGATATTCATTTTTTTATCATATTTTTGATTGACCATTTGAAAAAATTATAAAAAACATCTTTTATAATTCAACTTATACTTTCAATTTTTTTAGAAATTTTGAGTCACGATCAGTGATATTTGTTCTCTCTGTACAATCTTCAATAATAAAAGCAGCTTTCCCTCTACGTCTTCTTTCTAAAGAAAAGGACAAATAACTTAATAATTATATTATATTATTCCCATTTTTTTGACAATTTGCACTTTTACATGCAATAATACATCACCTGCTCTTAACAGAAGTCTTTTACACTGATGTAATATTGAAGCTTTTGCTTGAACTTCATTCAAACCCAATAAACATGCCAAATTTATAAGATCATAAGGATTTCGTATTGTCTTAATATCACTGACACCACTGGATAATATTATATTCTAAATAAACAAGATAGTTAATTAGAAATTTGTTTGTTATTTAGACATGGATTTTAAGGAAAAGTCCTTTGTACGTTTGTCAATAAATCTTTCGATATTTAATAACATTATTATCTATAGGCTAAGCATTAATATAAATTAATATTTATATTAGTGCTGTTTTGTAATATACGACTATGTAGTGTTAAAAAACTGTTATTTTCATTTATATATAAATATTTCTATACCTTACTCTTTCCGTATGTATGAAACAGATGACAATAATGGATAGTATTTCTTCTGGATTCGACATTTAATAGATCTGCATACTGTACTTCAAAATGTATTCCTCTTTCAATTGCTTGATCATATAGTTTCTTATTAAGTTTAAATGATATAGAATTCGACCTTAATGTAATTATATCTGCATTTAATTGAGTACATGCAAATTGTAAAGCACTTTGTGTTTTTGGAGCAAAAGCATATAGATCGAATTTTTTTAAACTGGAACAATGATTCACTATATGCGTTTTTGCAAAATCAGAACAAAAGAAAGTAATTCGACTAAAAATTCTTAATCTTCCGTCAAATTCTTTTTTTATACTTCCAATGTCGATTGTTTCAAGAACAATACCCTGTGATGTTTCACTATCACTACCCTTTTTTTTCCTTTTTTTCTCTGTTCCAAGTACACTTTCATCTATATTAGTATTTATTGCTACTGTTTTGAATCCATATTCACATAATTTTGATAAAATAGGGTATAGATTTCGTGTTTCATTTCCTGGTACATTCACACATAAATCGTAAAATCCTGTACTTTCTCTGATATCCATTTTTATGAAATATTAGATTTACACGTAAATGCCATTTATTTTTAATTAAATATGTTGTAAATTTATTTATAATGTTTGGTTGAAACTATAATTTGGAAATTAACATTCTCTTCTAATTTTTTCTTCATTATTTCTGTGACTATGCTTCGACTAATCCTAACCTAGAATTTTCATGTATATAGATAGGAAATGTCTATTATATATTATTTTGTACTACTACTACTACTACTACTAGCGATATCTTTTGGTTAATAAAATCATATTATGAAAATCATAATATTTTTGTCAAAAATGTTGGCTATAAAAGGAGATGCTATTTAATATTTTTTGAAGAACTTCATTTATTCACATCAATTTATTATTCACTAAATTACCATATTTATTACAGATTGTAATTACGAATTGTCTTCATTAATAAAGCCATATATATAGTAATATTATATCTTATGGCTGTTTTTTAATTCATTAAATTTAAATAATTTTAAAAACATTTAAAAATATTTAAATAAATCAGAACCGTACAAATATAAACATTTAGTATAATATTGTATTATAACCTAAAATATGGTAAATATGAAACATATTTTAATGATTTTAAGAATGCTAAATACATTAATATTAAAGATATTTCTGTAGAAATTGTGGTTGTTAAAAAAATATATAAATTATAATTAATCGCTATCTTTAGATTCCGCCTCACTAGAAGGTGGAGTACTTTCAATAGGTTCTTCATCACTACCCTCGGATTCTTCTTTCCTTTTCTTCTTCAACTTTTTGTCATCATCATCCTACAATAAAATCATATGCAATAGAATATATCTTAAAAAAATGTTTTTAACAGAACACAACTAATATAATGAAATTACCGCACTCCGTTTGTCTCCTCTTTTCTTCTCTTTACCTCCGTCGTTGTCTTCATCCGAAGCCTTCTTTTCTGATTTCTATAGAAATATTTAATTAAAATAATATTTCTACTATCATAATATAATACTAATAAAATACCTAATAAATTATATTTTTAATTCTTGACATACCTTATTATCATCATCGCTGCTGCTTTCATCATCACTAATATATTCCTTACTTTTGAAACTGGTTCCGGTCATAAGCTTACTGGGAGATTCTTTTTTACTCTCTTTCTTCTTCTTCTCTCCCTTTTCTTTCTTTTCTGATATCTTCTCCTTATCGCCACCTCCGCCGCTAGCTTCATATTCTTTCATTGATGCAGTGTACTCTTTCTTTGCCTTTGCTGCTTTTTGTTCCCATTCCTATCATAATTAGTATATATTAAATAATTATGAAATTACATGTAAGAAGTTAAAACAATTTTGGTCTTACAGATTTATCTTTTAGTTCCCTCCACATTTCACCTCCTTTCTTTGCAATTTCTGTAACAGCAATTCCAGGATTTTCTGCTTTAATTCTTTCCCGAGCACTGTTTAACCATATCATAAATGCAGTTGGCGGTCTCTTAGGTTTATTTGCATCTTTTTCTTTCTTCTGTTTTCTAGGTTTTCTTGGCTTCTCTGACTAAATAATACATACACCAGCAATACATACATTGATAAACCATTCTTAGTAAATTATCTAATGGGTACGATTGCAAATTCATTTTTATAAATTTTGAAAACACTGTAAAAAATACAGGTAAAATGTTTACCACGGTTTTAGCTGACTTTGGTTTCTTTTCTTTTTTTTCTTTCTTTTCTTTCTTTTGACTTTTTCCTGAAGCATCTGATTCATTTTCACTTTCTGAACTATTTGGATTACTGTCATATTCTTCTGCCACATCACTCTCGTCCTAAAACAATATATATATATATATATATATATATACAAGGTATATAAATTTGTATGTTTGTCAAAAACTTTAATAAAATTATACCTGATTCGGATTAAAATCTTCATCGGTGGACTCTTCCTCAGAATCCTGATTTTCCTCTGCATCTCTTTCCTGTGCTTCTGCTTTAACTCTTGCCAAATACGCATCTGGCTCATCTTCTTGATCGCTATCTCCAAAGTCATTGTCATAATTCAATTTATCCTATTGCAAAAACAAAGAATTTCTTAATATAATTAATTAAAGAACTACAATTACGATAATAATTCATACTTACACTCTTGCCTCTATTTTTCACCCGTAATTTTTTGGAAGTAATAAAGTCAAAAAGTTTTCCATACTCTTCCTTTTCTATACTACTGAATGTATGAACAACACCGCTAGTCAATTCAATTTCAAAATCAAATGATCTTGTAGAACCACCACCACGGGCGAAATTTACTGACGCAATTTCTTCAAAACGTATATGGATTGGTGGTTTATGAACATAAATAAAACCTCTTTCTAAAGGATATAAATAACCGGCAGCAGCTTTAAATGAACAACTGATTGCAAGTGTTCCAGAATGACTGAAAATTAAAAACATATAATATATTAAAATATTTCGGCTACACAGTTTACAAAAAACTTACCTAATGAAATTTCCAGGTCCAGTAAGTTTTCTATTAATAATTACTTTCATTACTTTTCCTAAAACTTCATAAGTTGGTCCAGATAATTCTTTTGATAATTTATCTTCATATTTTTCTTTTAATTCTTTTCTGCAACAATATAATATAATATAAATATATGAATAATATACATGTTCATATTTTTACCATAGTGCTTGAATAAAATACAGATGCATACTCAGAGAAAGGTAATTCAATTGAAGTTTCTTCTTCTTGATTGAATAATAATACCAAATAATGATAACGGGTTTGACCCTGTTTAATTGGTGGATCTAAACTGACCTAAGTGAAAGATATTATCGATAATAATAAAACAAACAATTAACAAGAAAGGATAAAAATAATTTACAAAATGCTTACCACAAAATACATTTGCCTGTTGTCCTTATGTGGTAAAAGAAATAGCCTTAAAACAGTTGACATTGGAATCTTGTAATCAAAAGTTTTACCATGTAATTGGAAAAATGATTGGAATATCTTTATATCGTAACGACCACTGGAAGAGCGAGTTATATTAATATATGAATCTTTTAAATTATATTTCCTAAACATATATACATACCGTGGTGTAAGACATTGAATCTCCCTAAATATTGCAATAGCATCTCCACTGACACTGATGACAGATGCTTTTTCCATAACTTGCTGATGAAATGCTTCTACTGGATCTTGATCTGCGCTGTCGCTAATAGGGATATGAAATCTCATTTCCATTAAACTCACAGGAGCATCATCATTCTGAAAAATGTACAAAATTTTAATATTAAGGGGCATTATTAATGTTAAGCACGTTATATTGTTGATAATTTACCTGATGAAATTCCAATGTGACTTCATTCTTACCAGTGTTACATTGAGACACATCGTATAATGGAATTTCAAAAGCAGTATGATGACCAACATCAAAACTTAATACAGAACCATTAAACCTAGCTGTACCCCAGTTCCAACCTTTTAGGCTAAGTTCCTTCTCTAGCATATCTTTTTTATAGTTTTGTAGAAAGAATTTTGCAATTTTTTCTTGATCCTAAAGATAAATATTGTTTCATTACAAAATGTAAAATTAAAAAAAGATTTATTCCTAACTAAAAATTCTTACTTACACCTTCCTTGAATCCACGAAACCTATGTAGAGTTCCATTTTTCAGAAATATTCGAAGACCCCAGGTACCAATGAATTTTTGATAATTTACCATTTCCATATCCGATGCTGAAATTTGTTCTACTTTGCCTGTCTTTTGATTTTTAAAAATCAAATGTTGGTCTGTAAGTTTCAATCGCCCAAGAGTCTGTACATAAGAAAGTCATATATAAGTGCAATTACACAGAAATTTCTATTTATCTCATTACCATCTTAACATAAATAGTATCATCGAAAGTAACTGATGAATTATTACAAACATTTTTTATTAATAATTTCAATATTTATAAGATAGAATACAATTTGTTTGCAATTATATTATAAAATATAATAGAAACGTGGATTTCATCTAGACGTGTTACGTATTAATCTAACTTTAAATATTAACAAAGACATGATATAACGCGACTACAAAATGAAAGTAAAAGATAGAATGAAAAGTATTGTTACTCGTTACAAACTCTAAGTAATATATTACTTACCATAGCTCCTTTAACTTCTGCAATCACATCAGTATATTCTAAAAAATCCATTTTTGAAAATACCTAAAATTAATATACAAATTATTATTTGTTTATTATGATTCTTCTTCGTATATACAAATTAAACGCATAACCAAAAAAATTAAACACTTTTTACATAAATTACCTTACTTTACAATTCAAAACGAGAAACTGACGTGAAATCGAGGTAGAAAACAAATTTCTCATACACGGCGTACAACGCGCCACGTTCTTACTCTCAAAATATTTTCTGTAAACATAATTGGTTAATACAGTTTTAGGCCTACAAGTACAATTTATAGTAAAATCTGTATACTATGTGTAAAAGAATATTTATTTTTGCTATCCATTTAGCTCTGAATATAACGCTAAAATTTATATATAATCTTAAATTTTAGATACATAATAGCAAAAAATTTTAAAAACTTATTAAAACTAAAATTATTACCCTAGAATTTGCAAAAAGTTGATTGGTTAAATTAACCATAGAGCGCAAGTACATGTAGATGAAGTAAAGATGTTCAAAACTTTCCATATTATTAGTTGAAACGTTCATTCTATGCGTATATAGATATGGCAAAAGTGCAATTCATACCATTGTATCTTCTTATTATTTGTAATATATTTTAATAAAACAGAAGAAATATTTTATGTAAAAGGATTCATTAGTAAAAAGCTTAAGTTTAAATATTATATTATTTAATCATTTTAATAATTTTATACTTTGTAAATAAGAAAATTAATTTGGAATAGAAAGTAACAAATTTTATAATTTACACGGGATTAGATTATTATTTATACAACATTTTTATATTTTTGTACTATGTAAGTACACAATAGCAAATAATTTTGTAAAAACACTGAAAAGGTGTTGTAAAAACAATGTGTTGTAATTTGTATAAAATATACTGGTTAAGATTATATGTATGTTTGTATATACTTTTCAATTCAAAATTTCACATTAGTTCTTTTAAATATCAATCTTTTCCAGATAATAATGGCACAAACAGAATTTCCACCATTAAAAAATGATTTAATTTTAAAAGCTGCAAAAGGAGAGTCCACAGAACGTGTTCCAATATGGATAATGCGTCAAGCAGGGAGATATCTTCCAGAGTTTCAAGAAATCAGATCAAAACATGATTTTTTCTCTGTTTGTGAAACACCAGCTTTAGCTTGTGAAGTTACTTTACAGCCTATAAAACGGTTTGACTTGGATGCTAGCATTATCTTTTCTGACATATTAGTTCTACCACAAGCAATGGGTTTAACTGTTGAAATGGTTCCTGGAACGGTTTGTTTTCTTTTCTATTATTAATTTTTATATTAAAACTTTTTATAATCCTAAACAAAAGAGAAAAAAAAAAAAAAAGAAAAGAAAATCTTTAGAAAGCAAATATAAATACAATAATAATTTGTGATAAAAAAAAAAAAACAGGGGCCAATTTTACCCAAACCTTTGAAGGATCCAACAGATTTAGTTAGATTAGTTCATCCAAATGTAGAAAAGGATTTAAAATATGTAGGAGACGCCATAACTTTAACAAGGCATAAATTAGAGGGAAAAGTACCATTAATTGGCTTTACTGGTGCACCAGTGAGTAAATCGATTCCTACATGTTATAAAGCAAATACTTTCAGTATTTATATTTGTAAATTGTTAGTGGACATTAATGAGCTACATGATCCAAGGTGGAGGTAGTTCAACAATGACAAAGGCACGGCAATGGTTATACAAGTATTCAGAAGACTCTCACAAACTCTTACAACTTATTACGAATGTCATAATTGATTACCTTGTAATGCAAGTAAAAGCCGGAGCACAGGTATAGACTTGTCCATTTTTTGTTGAAAAAATATTACAATGTTATAAAAAATATAGAAATAAAGCAAAATAATTTCAATGTTGATTAATGAAGCGTAATGTAACTTTTCTATTATAGTTATTGCAAGTATTTGAAAGTCATAGTGATTTCCTTAATGACGAGTTATTTGAAAAGTTCTCGTTTAAATATTTGAAAGAAATCAGCGATAAAGTGAGACAGCGATTGAAGGAAGAAAATATTCCTGAAGTGCCAATGGTAAGTAAAATAAATGTTACAATATATTTATGGTGACTTATTTTAATTTAAGTTCCTAAAGGAATGACAAATTTTAGATTGCTTTTCCTAAAGGTGCAACTATGAATTCCTTAGAAATGTTAGCAAAGTCTAAAACTTATGAAGTATTGGGTTTAGATTGGAATGTTAATCCTGTAGAAGCAAGGAAAAGATTTGGTTCTGAAATTACTTTGCAAGGAAATTTAGATCCATGCGCATTATATGCTTCTGAGGTTTATATAATTTTATACAGAAAATTATATTTAGAATACTTGATACACAGCCATTTTTTTTTAGTCCTTATTTATATTTCTACTAATCAAGGTATCTCTTTTTCTATAGCAAGAAATAGCCGATCGTGCTCGAGACATGGCAATAAAATTCGGTAAAACTCGATATATAGCGAATTTGGGACATGGTATTCTACCAGATATACCAATAACGTCAGTTGCAGCATTTATCAAAGGGATTCATTCAGTGTAATTTGTTTGTTGCAGTGCAAACTTTATAATAAATTTTATTCAATTTTTATCAAATTTCGTACAAATTTAATCGATGTCAGAGATATTAATATAATACATTACATTTAAGTATCTTTTTATTAATGTATCGAGAGGATCAACCTTGTGTTTTTAAGTGGTACTACATACTTTTTAATTTAATAATCAGTACAACATATTGTTTCAAACTGTATATTCTAGCTTAAATATATAAATTTATCGTGTTTATAAAAAAAAATCTATTAGTCCCTTTAAGCTTTGGAAATTTAATACTCCTAAAAAAACCTTCATTTTAAATACCAAATCATTCGAAGTATGCAACAGATTCTACCATCTTGCGACTGCCACGACCGTGGTTAGTGTGCGCTAAAACAGAAGTCGCGCGATTAACGCTTGTTTCCTCTGACGGCCGTCTCGGCTTTGTGGCGTTTTCGTCGTCCGTAAGGTGGCGTCGCCCGTGGCCTATGAGCCAAGCTGGTCGATGGGTCGTCACAAATTTCCAACTGGCACGATATTTCTCATCTAACTCTACCCCCACAAACACTCCCAGCCGGAATCCGTGGATCTATCCGAGTGGCCCCCTGTCGCCGATTAGCGGTTCGCGCAAGCGCAGCCAACTCTTCTGGTTAGA